>NC_134699.1:70538680-70630966 GCF_050947455.1 Rhinoderma darwinii | reverse complement strand
GCTGCAGGCAGGAGAGGGTACAGACTGCTGGAAGGTGAGGGGGTGACACTGTCCTCTAATAACATATATTACAGAGGCTGCAGGCAGGAGAGGGGGTACAGGCTGCTGGAAGGTGTGGAGGTGACACTGTCCTCTAATACATATTACAGTCTTGGAGGTGACCACCCTTTGACCAGACTCTTCCTGTAGACACCAGGTCTGGATAATGTCAGTGATCTATGACGTCCCATCCCCCGCTGGTGATAATACTGTAGAGGAGCATTATATAAGGAGGATGATGAATATATCTATATACTGATAATGAGGTGGGGCGGGGGAGGGGGTATTGCTTCCATATCAGCCCATGACCACTTATCAATGTTTAGACAGGACGGGCGGAGGACTCAGCAGAACCGGCACAAAGTAAACACTAATTAGATATCATTAGGAATTATTGTGTCTCCTGATAACGCTTATCACCGGCCGGCAGCCGCTGCTCCCAAACCAGCCGCAACAAACAGCATTTATTCTCCGGCACTTCACGCCAAATGTCAAAACGAGGGGGGGGGGCAGCATCCTGCGATGTATACAACAGGAGAGAGCAATCATCTGCAGAGAGGACAGTGGTGCAATAATCTGCAGGATATATCACTATGTATCTGTCAGGAGGTAGAGGAGCAATGTTCTGCAGATCTATAGAGAGGTCAGGGTGTAATAATCTGCAGGATATATCACTATATCTGTCAGGAGGTGGAGGAGCAATGTTCTGCAGATATGTAGAGAGGTCAGTGGTGTAATAATCTGCAGGATATATCACTATGTATCTGTCAGGAGGAGGAGCAATGTTCTGCAGATCTGTAGAGGGGTCAGTGGTGTAATAATCTGCAGGATATATCACTATGTATCTGTCAGGAGGTAGAGGAGCGATGTTCTGCAGATCTGTAGAGAGGTCAGTGGTGTAATAATCTGCAGGATATATCACTATGTATCTGTCAGGAGGTAGAGGAGCAATGTTCTGCAGATCTGTAGAGAGGTCAGTGGTGTAATAATCTGCAGGATATATCACTATGTATCTGTCAGGAGGTGGAGGAGCAATGTTCTGCAGATCTGTAGAGAGGTCAGGGGTGTAATAATCTGCAGGATATATCACTATGTATCTGTCAGGAGGTAAGAGGAGCAATGTTCTGCAGATCTGTAGAGAGGTCAGTGGTGTAATAATCTGCAGGATATATCACTATGTATCTGTCAGGAGGTGGAGGAGCGATGTTCTGCAGATCTGTAGAGAGGTCAGTGCTGTAATAATCTGCAGGATATATCACTATGTATCTGTCAGGAGGTAGAGGAGCAATGTTCTGCAGATCTGTAGAGAGGTCAGGGGTGTAATAATCTGCAGGATATATCACTATGTATCTGTCAGGAGGTAGAGGAGCAATGTTCTGCAGATCTGTAGAGAGGTCAGTGGTGTAATAATCTGCAGGATATATCACTATGTATCTGTCAGGAGGTAGAGGAGCAATGTTCTGCAGATCTGTAGAGAGGTCAGTGGTGTAATAATCTGCAGGATATATCACTATGTATCTGTCAGGAGGTAGAGTAGCGATGTTCTGCAGATCTGTAGAGAGGACAGTGGTGTAATAATCTGCAGGATATATCACTATGTATCTGTCAGGAGGTAGAGGAGCAATGTTCTGCAGATCTGTAGAGAGGTCAGTGGTGTAATAATCTGCAGGATATATCACTATGTGTCTGTCAGGAGGTAGAGGAGCAATGTTCTGCAGATCTGTAGAGAGATCAGTGGTGTAATAATCTGCAGGATATATCACTATGTATCTGTCAGGAGGTAGAGGAGCGATGTTCTGCAGATCTGTAGAGAGGTCAGTGGTGTAATAATCTGCAGGATATATCACTATGTATCTGTCAGGAGGTAGAGGAGCGATGTTCTGCAGATCTGTAGAGAGGACAGTGGTGTAATAGTCTGCAGGATATATCACTATGTACCTGTCAGGAGGTAGAGGAGCAATGTTCTGCAGATCTGTAGAGAGGTCAGTGGTGTAATAATCTGCAGGATCTATCACTATGTATCTGTCAGGAGGTAGAGGAGCAATGTTCTGCAGATCTGTAGAGAGGTCAGTGGTGTAATAATCTGCAGGATATATCACTATGTATCTGTCAGGAGGTAGAGGAGCAATGTTCTGCAGATCTGTAGAGAGGTCAGGGGTGTAATAATCTGCAGGATATATCACTATGTATCTGTCAGGGGGTAGAGGAGCAATGTTCTGCAGATCTATAGAGAGGTCAGTGGTGTAATAATCTGCAGGATATATCACTATGTATCTGTCAGGAGGAGGAGCGATGTTCTGCAGATCTGTAGAGAGGTCAGTGGTGTAATAATCTGCAGGATATATCACTATGTATCTGTCAGGGGGTAGAGGAGCAATGTTCTGCAGATCTATAGAGAGGTCAGTGGTGTAATAATCTGCAGGATATATCACTATGTATCTGTCAGGAGGAGGGGCAATGTTCTGCAGATCTGTAGAGAGGTCAGTGGTGTAATACTCTGCAGGATATATCACTATGTATCTGTCAGGAGGTAGAGGAGCAATGTTCTGCAGATCTGTAGAGCGGTCAGTGGTGTAATAATCTGCAGGATATATCACTATGTAATCTGTCAGGAGGAGGAGCAATGTTCTGCAGATCTGTAGAGAGGTCAGTGGTGTAATACTCTGCAGGATATATCCACTATGTATCTGTCAGGAGGTAGAGGAGCAATGTTCTGCAGATCTGTAGAGCGGTCAGTGGTGTAATAATCTGCAGGATATATCACTATGTATCTGTCAGGGGGTAGAGGAGCAATGTTCTGCAGATCTGTAGAGAGGTCAGTGGTGTAATAATCTGCAGGATATATCACTATGTATCTGTCAGGGGGTAGAGGAGCAATGTTCTGCAGATCTGTAGAGAGGTCAGTGGTGTAATAATCTGCAGGATATATCACTATGTATCTGTCAGGAGGTGGAGGAGCGATGTTCTGCAGATCTGTAGAGAGGTCAGTGGTGTAATAATCTGCAGGATATATCACTATGTACCTGTCAGGAGGTGGAGGAGCGATGTTCTGCAGATCTGTAGAGAGGTCAGTGGTGTAATAATCTGCAGCATATATCACTATGTATCTGTCAGGAGGTAGAGGAGCGATGTTCTGCAGGATCTGTAGAGAGGTCAGTGGTGTAATAATCTGCAGGATATATCACTATGTATCTGTCAGGAGGTAGAGGAGCAATGTTCTGCAGATCTGTAGAGAGGTCAGTGGTGTAATAATCTGCAGGATATATCACTATGTATCTGTCAGGAGGTAGAGGAGCAATGTTCTGCAGATCTCTAGAGAGGTCAGTGGTGTAATAATCTGCAGGATATATCACTATGTATCTGTCAGGAGGTAGAGGAGCGATGTTCTGCAGATCTGTAGAGGGGTCAGTGGTGTAATAATCTGCAGGATATATCACTATGTATCTGTCAGGAGGAGGAGCAATGTTCTGCAGATCTGTAGAGGGGTCAGTGGTGTAATAATCTGCAGGATATATCACTATGTATCTGTCAGGAGGAGGAGCAATGTTCTGCAGATCTGTAGAGAGGTCAGCGGTGTAATAATCTGCAGGATATATCACTATGTATCTGTCAAGAGGTAGAGGAGCGATGTTCTGCAGATATGTAGAGAGGACAGTGGTGTAATAATCTGCAGGATATATAACTATGTATCTGTCAGGAGGTAGAGGAGCAATGTTCTGCAGATCTGTAGAGGTCAGTGGTGTAATAATCTGCAGGATATATCACTATGTATCTGTCAGGAGGTAGAGGAGCAATGTTCTGCAGATCTGTAGAGAGGTCAGTGGTGTAATAATCTGCAGGATATATCACTATGTATCTGTCAGGAGGTAGAGGAGCAATGTTCTGCAGATCAGTAGAGAGGTCAGTGGTGTAATAATCTGCAGGATATATCACTATGTATCTGTCAGGAGGTAGAGGAGCGATGTTCTGCAGATCTGTAGAGAGGTCTGTGGTGTAATAATCTGCAGGATATATCACTATGTATCTGTCAGGAGGTGGAGGAGAAATGTTCTGCAGATCTGTAGAGAGGTCTGTGGTGTAATAATCTGCAGGATATATCACTATGTATCTGTCAGGAGGTGGAGGAGCAATGTTCTGCAGATCTGTAGAGAGGTCAGTGGTGTAATAATCTGCAGGATATATCACTATGTATCTGTCAGGAGGTGGAGGAGCAATGTTCTGCAGATCTGTAGAGAGGTCAGTGGTGTAATAATCTGCAGGATATATCACTATGTACCTGTCAGGAGGTAGAGGAGCAATGTTCTGCAGATCTGTAGAGAGGTCAGTGGTGTAATAATCTGCAGGATATATCACTATGTATATGTCAGGAGGTAGAGGAGCGATGTTCTGCAGATCTGTAGAGAGGTCAGTGGTGTAATAATCTGCAGGATATATCACTATGTATCTGTCAGGAGGTAGAGGAGCGATGTTCTGCAGATCTGTAGAGAGGTCAGTGGTGTAATAATCTGCAGGATATATCACTAT
The DNA here is from genome assembly GCF_050947455.1 of Rhinoderma darwinii. NCBI lineage: Eukaryota > Metazoa > Chordata > Amphibia > Anura > Rhinodermatidae > Rhinoderma > Rhinoderma darwinii. Next base: position 70,626,403 of record NC_134699.1, on the reverse strand, counting down.
GTATCTGTCAGGAGGTAGAGGGAGCAATGTTCTGCAGATCTGTAGAGAGGTCAGTGGTGTAATAATCTGCAGAATGTATCACTATGTATCTGTCAGGAGGTAGAGGAGCGATGTTCTGCAGATCTGTAGAGAGGTCAGTGGTGTAATAATCTGCAGGATATATCACTATGTACCTGTCAGGAGGTAGAGGAGCAATGTTCTGCAGATCTGTAGAGAGGTGAGTGGTGTAATAATCTGCAGGATATATCACTATGTATCTGTCAGGAGGGAGGAGCAATGTTCTGCAGATCTGTAGAGAGGTCAGTGGTGTAATAATCTGCAGGATATATCACTATGTATCTGTCAGGAGGAGGAGCAATGTTCTGCAGATCTCTAGAGAGGTCAGTGGTGTAATAATCTGCGGGATATATCACTATGTATCTGTTCAGGAGGTAGAGGAGCGATGTTCTGCAGATCTGTAGAGAGGTCAGTGGTGTAATAATCTGCAGGATATATCACTATGTATCTGTCAGGAGGTGGAGGAGCAATGTTCTGCAGATCTGTAGAGAGGTCAGTGGTGTAATAATCTGCAGGATATATCACTATGTATCTGTCAGGAGGAGGAGCAATGTTCTGCAGATCTGTAGAGGGGTCAGGGGTGTAATAATCTGCAGGATATATCACTATGTATTGTCAGGAGGTAGAGGAGCAATGTTCTGCAGATCTCTAGAGAGGTCAGTGGTGTAATAATCTGCAGGATATATCACTATGTATCTGTCAGGAGGTGGAGGAGCAATGTTCTGCAGATCTGTAGAGAGGTCAGTGGTGTAATAATCTGCGGGATATATCACTATGTATCTGTCAGGAGGTAGAGGAGCAATGTTCTGCAGATCTGTAGAGGTCAGTGGTGTAATAATCTGCAGGATATATCACTATGTGTCTGTCAGGAGGTAGAGGAGCGATGTTCTGCAGATCTGTAGAGAGGTCAGTGGTGTAATAATCTGCAGGATATATCACTATGTATTGTCAGGAGGTAGAGGAGCAATGTTCTGCAGATCTCTAGAGAGGTCAGTGGTGTAATAATCTGCAGGATATATCACTATGTATCTGTCAGGAGGTGGAGGAGCAATGTTCTGCAGATCTGTAGAGAGGTCAGTGGTGTAATAATCTGCGGGATATATCACTATGTATCTGTCAGGAGGTAGAGGAGCAATGTTCTGCAGATCTGTAGAGGTCAGTGGTGTAATAATCTGCAGGATATATCACTATGTGTCTGTCAGGAGGTAGAGGAGCGATGTTCTGCAGATCTGTAGAGAGGTCAGTGGTGTAATAATCTGCAGGATATATCACTATGTATCTGTCAGGAGGTAGAGGAGCAATGTTCTGCAGATCTGTAGAGGTCAGTGGTGTAATAATCTGCAGGATATATCACTATGTATCTATCAGGAGGTAGAGGAGCAATGTTCTGCAGATCTGTAGAGAGGTCAGTGGTGTAATACTCTGCAGGATATATCACTATGTATCTGTCAGGAGGTAGAGGAGCAATGTTCTGCAGATCTGTAGAGAGGTCAGTGGTGTAATAATCTGCAGGATATATCACTATGTATCTGTCAGGAGGTAGAGGAGCGATGTTCTGCAGATCTGTAGAGAGGTCAGTGGTGTAATAATCTGCGGGATATATCACTATGTATCTGTCAGGAGGTAGAGGAGCAATGTTCTGCAGATCTGTAGAGGTCAGTGGTGTAATAATCTGCAGGATATATCACTATGTGTCTGTCAGGAGGTAGAGGAGCGATGTTCTGCAGATCTGTAGAGAGGTCAGTGGTGTAATAATCTGCAGGATATATCACTATGTATCTGTCAGGAGGTAGAGGAGCAATGTTCTGCAGATCTGTAGAGAGGTCAGTGGTGTAATAATCTGCAGGATATATCACTATGTATTGTCAGGAGGTAGAGGAGCAATGTTCTGCAGATCTGTAGAGGTCAGTGGTGTAATAATCTGCAGGATATATCACTATGTATCTGTCAGGAGGTAGAGGAGCAATGTTCTGCAGATCTGTAGAGAGGTCAGTGGTGTAATAATCTGCAGGATATATCACTATGTATCTGTCAGGAGGTGTAGAGAGGTCAGTGGTGTAATAATCTGCAGGATATATCACTATGTATTGTCAGGAGGTAGAGGAGCAATGTTCTGCAGATCTGTAGAGGTCAGTGGTGTAATAATTTGCAGGATATATCACTATGTATCTGTCAGGAGGTAGAGGAGCAATGTTCTGCAGATCTGTAGAGTGGTCAGTGGTGTAATAATCTGCAGGATATATCAATATGTATCTGTCAGGAGGTGGAGGAGCAATGTTCTGCAGATCTGTAGAGAGGTCAGTGGTGTAATAATCTGCAGGATATATCACTATGTATCTGTCAGGAGGTGTAGAGAGGTCAGTGGTGTAATAATCTGCAGGATATATCACTATGTATTGTCAGGAGGTAGAGGAGCAATGTTCTGCAGATCTGTAGAGAGGTCAGTGGTGTAATAATCTGCAGGATATATCACTATGTATCTGTCAGGAGGTAGAGGAGCAATGTTCTGCAGATCTCTAGAGAGGTCAGTGGTGTAATAATCTGCAGGATATATCACTATGTATCTGTCAGGAGGTGGAGGAGCAATGTTCTGCAGATCTGTAGAGAGGTCAGTGGTGTAATAATCTGCAGGATATATCACTATGTATCTGACAGGAGGTAGAGGAGCAATGTTCTGCAGATCTGTAGAGAGGTCAGTGGTGTAATAATCTGCAGGATATATCACTATGTATCTGTCAGGAGGTGGAGGAGCGATGTTCTGCAGATCTGTAGAGAGGTCAGTGGTGTAATACTCTGCAGAATATATCACTATGTATCTGTCAGGAGGTGGAGGAGCAATGTTCTGCAGTTCTGTAGAGCGTCAGTGGTGTAATAATCTGCAGGATATATCACTATGTACCTGTCAGGAGGTGGAGGAGCAATGCTCTGCAGATCTGTAGAGAGGTCAGTGGTGTAATAATCTGCAGGATATATCACTATGTGTCTGTCAGGAGGTAGAGGAGCAATGTTCTGCAGATCTGTAGAGAGGTCAGTGGTGTAATAATCTGCAGGATATATCACTATGTATCTGTCAGGAGGTAGAGGAGCAATGTTCTGCAGATCTGTAGAGAGGTCAGTGGTGTAATAATCTGCAGGATATATCACTATGTATCTGTCAGGAGGTGGAGGAGCGATGTTCTGCAGATCTGTAGAGAGGTCAGTGGTGTAATAATCTGCAGGATATATCACTATGTATCTGTCAGGAGGTAGAGGAGCAATGTTCTGCAGATCTGTAGAGAGGTCAGTGGTGTAATAATCTGCAGGATATATCACTATGTATCTGTCAGGAGGTAGAGGAGCAATGTTCTGCAGATCTGTAGAGAGGTCAGTGGTGTAATAATCTGCAGGATATATCACTATGTATCTGTCAGGAGGTAGAGGAGCAATGTTCTGCAGATCTGTAGAGAGGTCAGTGGTGTAATAATCTGCAGGATATATCACTATGTATCTGTCAGGAGGTAGAGGAGCAATGTTCTGCAGATCTGTAGAGAGGTCAGGGGTGTAATAATCTGCAGGATATATCACTATGTATCTGTCAGGAGGTAGAGGAGCAATGTTCTGCAGATCTGTAGAGAGGTCAGTGGTGTAATAATCTGCAGGATATATCACTATGTATCTGTCAGGAGGTAGAGGAGCAATGTTCTGCAGATCTGTAGAGAGGTCAGTGGTGTAATAATCTGCAGGATATATCACTATGTATCTGTCAGGAGGTAGAGGAGAGATGTTCTGCAGATCTGTAGAGAAGTCAGTGGTGTAATAATCTGCAGGATATATCACTATGTATCTGTCAGGAGGTAGAGGAGCAATGTTCTGCAGATCTGTAGAGAGGTCAGTGGTGTAATAATCTGCAGGATATATCACTATGTATCTGTCAGGAGGTAGAGGAGCAATGTTCTGCAGATCCGTAGAGAGGTCAGTGGTGTAATAATCTGCAGGATATATCACTATGTATCTGTCAGGAGGTAGAGGAGCAATGTTCTGCAGATCTGTAGAGAGGTCAGGGGTGTAATAATCTGCAGGATATATCACTATGTATCTGTCAGGAGGTAGAGGAGCAATGTTCTGCAGATCTGTAGAGAGGTCAGTGGTGTAATAATCTGCAGGATATATCACTATGTATCTGTCAGGAGGTAGAGGAGCAATGTTCTGCAGATCTGTAGAGAGGTCAGTGGTGTAATACTCTGCAGGATATATCACTATGTATATGTCAGGAGGTAGAGGAGAGATGTTCTGCAGATCTGTAGAGAAGTCAGTGGTGTAATAATCTGCAGGATATATCACTATGTATCTGTCAGGAGGTGGAGGAGCAATGTTCTGCAGATCTGTAGAGAGGTCAGTGGTGTAATAATCTGCAGGATATATCACTATGTATCTGTCAGGAGGTGTAGAGAGGTCAGTGGTGTAATAATCTGCAGGATATATCACTATGTATTGTCAGGAGGTAGAGGAGCAATGTTCTGCAGATCTGTAGAGGTCAGTGGTGTAATAATCTGCAGGATATATCACTATGTATCTGTCAGGAGGTGGAGGAGCAATGTTCTGCAGATCTGTAGAGAGGTCAGTGGTGTAATAATCTGCAGGATATAGCACTATGTATCTGTCAGGAGGTAGAGGAGCAATGTTCTGCAGATCTGTAGAGAGGTCAGTGGTGTAATAATCTGCAGGATATATCACTATGTATCTGTCAGGAGGTAGAGGAGCAATGCTCTGCAGATCTGTAGAGGTCAGTGGTGTAATAATCTGCAGGATATATCACTATGTATCTGTCAGGAGGTAGAGGAGCAATGTTCTGCAGATCTGTAGAGAGGTCAGTGGTGTAATAATCTGCAGGATATATCACTATGTATCTGTCAGGAGGTAGAGGAGCAATGTTCTGCAGATCTGTAGAGAGGTCAGTGGTGTAATAATCTGCAGGATATATCACTATGTATCTGTCAGGAGGTAGAGGAGCAATGTTCTGCAGATCTGTAGAGAGGTCAGTGGTGTAATAATCTGCAGGATATATCACTATGTATCTGTCAGGAGGTAGAGGAGCAATGTTCTGCAGATCTCTAGAGAGGTCAGTGGTGTAATAATCTGCAGGATATATCACTATGTATCTGTCAGGAGGTGGAGGAGCAATGTTCTGCAGATCTGTAGAGAGGTCAGTGGTGTAATAATCTGCAGGATATATCACTATGTATCTGACAGGAGGTAGAGGAGCAATGTTCTGCAGATCTGTAGAGAGGTCAGTGGTGTAATAATCTGCGGGATATATCACTATGTATCTGACAGGAGGTAGAGGAGCAATGTTCTGCAGATCTGTAGAGAGGTCAGTGGTGTAATAATCTGCAGGATATATCACTATGTATCTGTCAGGAGGTAGAGGAGCAATGTTCTGCAGATCTCTAGAGAGGTCAGTGGTGTAATAATCTGCAGGATATATCACTATGTATCTGTCAGGAGGTAGAGGAGCAATGTTCTGCAGATCTGTAGAGAGGTCAGTGGTGTAATAATCTGCAGGATATATCACTATGTATCTGTCAGGAGGTAGAGGAGCAATGTTCTGCAGATCTGTAGAGAGGTCAGTGGTGTAATAATCTGCAGGATATATCACTATGTATCTGTCAGGAGGTAGAGGAGCGATGTTCTGCAGATCTGTAGAGAGGTCAGTGGTGTAATAATCTGCAGGATATATCACTATGTATCTGTCAGGAGGTAGAGGAGCAATGTTCTGCAGATCTGTAGAGAGGTCAGTGGTGTAATAATCTGCAGGATATATCACTATGTATCTGTCAGGAGGTGGAGGAGCGATGTTCTGCAGATCTGTAGAGAGGTCAGTGGTGTAATACTCTGCAGGATATATCACTATGTATCTGTCAGGAGGTAGAGGAGCAATGTTCTGCAGATCTGTAGAGAGGTCAGTGGTGTAATAATCTGCAGGATATATCACTATGTACCTGTCAGGAGGTGGAGGAGCGATGTTCTGCAGATCTGTAGAGAGGTCAGTGGTGTAATAATCTGCAGGATATATCACTATGTATCTGTCAGGAGGTAGAGGAGCAATGTTCTGCAGATCTGTATAGAGGTCAGTGGTGTAATAATCTGCAGGATATATCACTATGTATCTGTCAGGAGGTAGAGGAGCGATGTTCTGCAGATCTGTAGAGGGGTCAGTGGTGTAATAATCTGCAGGATATATCACTATGTATCTGTCAGGAGGTAGAGGAGCAATGTTCTGCAGATCTGTAGAGGGGTCAGTGGTGTAATAATCTGCAGGATATATCACTATGTATCTGTCAGGAGGTAGAGGAGCAATGTTCTGCAGATCTGTAGAGAGGTCAGTGGTGTAATAATCTGCAGGATATATCACTATGTATCTGTCAGGAGGTAGAGGAGCAATGTTCTGCAGATCTGTAGAGAGGTCAGTGGTGTAATAATCTGCAGGATATATCACTATGTACCTGTCAGGAGGTAGAGGAGCGATGTTCTGCAGATCTGTAGAGAGGTCAGTAGTGTAATAATCTGCAGGATATATCACTATGTATCTGTCAGGAGGTAGAGGAGCGATGTTCTGCAGATCTGTAGAGAGGTCAGTGGTGTAATCATCTGCAGGATATATCACTATGTATCTGTCAGGAGGTGGAGGAGCAATGTTCTGCAGATCTGTAGAGAGGTCAGTGGTGTAATAATCTGCAGGATATATCACTATGTATCTGTCAGGAGGTAGAGGAGCAATGTTCTGCAGATCTGTAGAGAGGTCAGTGGTGTAATAATCTGCAGGATATATCACTATGTATCTGTCAGGAGGAGGAGGAGCAATGTTCTGCAGATCTGTAGAGAGGTCAGTGGTGTGATACTCTGCAGACACTTTTTGTGCTGTCGGCAGTTTTGCGTTGGGGTGAGTTGTCTGGGCACAGGGTGTAGTGTCGGTTCAGGTGCATGTAGAGCGGACGTGGTCCTAGGACACACTGTACACAGGGGGCGCTCTTGTAATGGTGATGGCTGTTCTCAGTATATATATATGAGGGTGTACAGCCGTATACTCATACAAGCCGATGGGGTGATTCAAACATCCGTTTTTACGGACCTGACTCTATGATTAATGTCCACGTTCCTATTCACTGACAGCAGGCAGAGATGTTGAAAATGGTGAAGAAAAAAACAAAGTGTATTAGAAAGTTGCAGAACTGTTCATTGTACGATGATGAAGCTTCATGTTTGGGACACCGGCCCTTTAAGGATGGACTCCCAGTATCCGCGGAGCGCAGGTCTCCGCTTACTGGACACAACGGCGCCAACATTCTCGGATCATTACGGTTCTGTCCGGTGCGCTGGGATAATAACCATAGTATGAAGGCGAGAGAGCAGCGTTTCAGGGGACGGGCGCCGCTTCTCGTTGTGTTAGACCTGCTAAGAATAAAAGGCCGCAACCTGCGCGGGAACAAACCAATGACCGGGGGACACGTGGCGAACGATACGTAAACATGACCGGACGAGGGAACGCCGGCTCCGATGGAAGAACCGCTGCTCCGGGCGACGACCAAACCAAAATACAAAAGTCTCCCGTCCAGAAAGTCTTTGGTTGAACTAGAATAAGAGGCGGGAACGAACGTCTGTAGTCACATGATGCGCCCGCGCCGCGATTTACCAACCGCAAACCCCCCAACTGCTGTAGGATTATAACGAGACGTGCAGTGACCAGCCATGACCACTAGGTGGCAGCAGAGGCATCGTTATATCTATAATGTATCAGTGTATATATGTGTATGCGCTCGTCTCTTTATTTATGGCCATCACATCTACATCCCACGAAACGGAGACAAGCCAGGCGGCAGCGGAAACATCACAAGGGTCTGCGCCGACCAGGAGGACACGAAGACATGAAATGCTAATAAAAGTACGGAGTTATGAGTGAGTGCAGCTCTGGCTGTGACTGGAGTATAGGACACCATGTAACCTCTGAATTGTGACTGCAGCTCTGGATGTGATTGCAGCTCTAGATGTAACTGGGGTATAAAACATTATGTAACAGCAGTATTGTGACTGCAGCTCTGGATGCGATTGCTGCATAAGATAGAATATAACAGCAGAATTGTGACTGCAGCTCTGGATGTGACTGGAGTAGAAGACAATGTAACAGCAGAATTGTGACTGCAGCTCTGGATGTGACTGGAGTAGAAGACAACAGTTGCTCCGGTGGACGTCTGCTGCGTCCTGAAGAGCTGACAATCCAGAGGTCTAGGACAGGTAATTATACATCTATTTCGGATGTTGTTATTATAGGAATAATGGGGGCAGGTTGTTGATCTGGGGGGCTCCAACCAGGGGTGAATAACCGGATAATTGCGTAGTGTACGGGACCCCTGTGCCATTTCCATAGAGACCTGAAATGATCCGCAACCAAAGTACAGCCTCTCCCATCCTGCGTAATTACAATGAACAGCTTGTGTAGTGACTTGTGCCTCACGCATTCCAGCCGCCCATCCACCCCGTCGTTCCCACAACAACAGTGAAGCCTCTCATCAAACAGGATCAGACGTACAAGGCGGCGGCGGTCCCATTATACTCGCAGGAAGTGACAACAGCTGAGCCTGAAGCATCTGATATATGATATCAACACACTGCAGCGCCCCCCAGAGGACAACAAATCATGAAATGAGTTATGGGGTTACCTGCCATTCGCTTGACTCCTGTGACCTTATGGATGTGACTTTATATCTTAGTAGTATGACATAAAACATTTCACAACAGGCCATAAAGTGAGATGGTGTTGGTTGGCCAGTCAGGTTTGTTTGTCTGTCATGCTGACATCTAGTGGCCAATATGAGTACTGCAGTTAAGCTGCTATAGTTTGAGGATCCTACTGCTTACAGCACACAATACGGGTCAGCAGAACCCAGCAATGGAGCGGGTAGAGGCGGCAGCGCGGATATCACAGACCGTGTCCTCACCTCCAGGCCACAAGGAACTCGCTCATCAGGGAAGTTTGCTCTGCATTTGCAAACAGGAATGTTTGTCCAATATTTGCAAGTCACAGCAATTTGCCTTGGGGCCACATAATGCCGATTCTATTCTCATGTGAACGTTTTCCCTACTCACACAGCGGGAGCCTCAGCCGGGATGAGACACAGGGAGACAGTGTGTGTATATAGCGGCTTATTGACAGGCAAACATGATGGGGATGTAAATATGCCCCCCCCCCCCATTCATATACTTAATGTCTACAGAGCGATGACATCACCAATGAAAACCATCAAGAGAGGGAGCGGGAGAGATGAGCAGACAAGACGTCTGTATCTATTACACAGTGGACCAGGACTGATATCACCGGGCGTGGATGTAAACCCCACAGCGGGACCCAAGTCTACTATAATTATATTGCGAGGTGACATCTAGTCTAGAGACCTTGCTGACCATCAGCCATAACAGTCTTCTGACACCTTGTCCTGCCTCCGGGTGGCGACGTTCGATTTTATTGTTGCACAGTGGAAGTGCCGAGATATTAGTGGACTGGGCCTAATACCCCAAGGCGGGAATTTAAACCACACTGCGGGACCTGACAATCTATTGTATTCTTAATAATTGGGAAGATATGCCCATAATTATTAGACCGGGCACTGCAGAGATACCAATAGACTGCAGATGCCGGACCTGGTGCAGTTGGAGGTTAGTTACCCCCAAACCAAATTTACAGCCTTAATGGCATGTATGTTCTGGGGAAGAGTATGGAAGAGGTTTGGTCAGCCTCAATAGTGCCACATAATTATAAGATTGGCAGGGTGTAGAGGAGGAGGGGTCAGCCTCAATAGTACCATATAATTATAAGATAAGCAGGGGCGTGGCAGGGTGTAGAGGAGTAGTGGTCAGCCTCAATAGTACCATATAACTATAAGATAAGCAGGGGCGTGGCAGGGTGTAGAGGAGGAGTGGTCAGCCTCAATAGTACCATATAATTATAAGATAAGCAGGGGCGTGGCAGGGTGTAGAGAAGGAGTGGTCAGCCTTAATAGTACCATATAATTATAAGATAAGCATGGGCGTGGCAGGGTGTAGAGGAGGAGTGGTTAGCCTCAATAGTACCATATAATTATAATATAAGCAGGGGCGTGGCAGGGTGTAGAGGAGGAGTGGTCAGCCTCAATAGTACCATATAATTATAAGATAAGCAGGGGCGTGGCAGGGTGTAGAGGAGGAGTGGTCAGCCTCAATAGTACCATATAATTATAAGATAAGCAGGGGCGTGGCAGGGTGTAGAGGAGGAGTGGTCAGCCTCAATAGTACCATATAACTATAAGATAAGCAGGGGTGTGGCAGGGTGTAGAGGAGGAGTGGTCAGCCTCAATAGTACCATATAACTAAGATAAGCAGGGGCGTGACAGGGTGTAGAGGAGGAGTGGTCAGCCTCAATAGTACCATATAATTATAAGATAAGCAGGGGCGTGGCAGGGTTTAGAGGAGGAGTGGTCAGCCTCAATAGTACCATATAATTAGAAGATAAGCAGGGGTGTGGCAGGGTGTAGAGGAGGAGTGGTCAGCCTCAATAGTACCATATAATTATAACATAAGCAGGGGCGTGACAGGGTGTAGAGGAGGAGTGGTCAGCCTCAATAGTAGCATATAACTATAAGATAAGCAGGGCGTGGCAGGGTGTAGAGGAGGAGTGGTCAGCCTCAATAGTACCATATAACTATAAGATAAGCAGGGGTGTGGCAGGGTGTAGAGGAGGAGTGGTCAGCCTCAATAGTACCATATAACTAAGATAAGCAGGGGCGTGGCAGGGTGTAGAGGAGGAGTGGTCAGCCTCAATAGTACCATATAATTATAAGATAAGCAGGGGCGTGGCAGGGTGTAGAGGAGGAGTGGTTAGCCTCAATAGTACCATATAATTATAAGATAAGCAGGGGCGTAGCAGGGTGTAGAGGAGGAGTGGTCAGCCTCAATAGTACCATATAATTATAAGATAAGCATGGGCGTGGCAGGGTGTAGAGGAGGAGTGGTCAGCCTCAATAGTAGCATATAACTATAAGATAAGCAGGGACGTAGCAGGGTGTAGAGGAGGAGTGGTCAGCCTCAATAGTAGCATATAACTATAAGATAAGCAGGGCGTGGCAGGGTGTAGAGGAGGAGTGGTCAGCCTCAATAGTACCATATAATTATAAGATAAGCAGGGGCGTAGCAGGGTGTAGAGGAGGAGTGGTCAGCCTCAATAGTACCATATAATTATAAGATAAGCATGGGCGTGGCAGGGTGTAGAGGAGGAGTGGTCAGCCTCAATAGTAGCATATAACTATAAGATAAGCAGGGGCGTGGTAGGGTGTAGAGGAGGAGTGGTCAGCCTCAATAGTAGCATATAACTATAAGATAAGCAGGGGCGTGGCAGGGTGTAGAGGAGGAGTGGTCAGCCTCAATAGTACCATATAACTAAGATAAGCAGGGGCGTGGCAGGGTGTAGAGGAGGAGTGGTCAGCCTCAATAGTACCATATAATAAGATAAGCAGGGGCGTGGCAGGGTGTAGAGGAGGAGTGGTCAGCCTCAATAGTACCATATAATTATAAGATAAGCAGGGGCGTAGCAGGGTGTAGAGGAGAAGTGGTCAGCCTCAATAGTACCATATAACTATAAGATAAGCAGGGGCGTAGCAGGGTGTAGAGGAGGAGTGGTCAGCCTCAATAGTACCATATAATTATAAGATAAGCATGGGCGTGGCAGGGTGTAGAGGAGGAGTGGTCAGCCTCAATAGTAGCATATAACTATAAGATAAGCAGGGACGTAGCAGGGTGTAGAGGAGGAGTGGTCAGCCTCAATAGTAGCATATAACTATAAGATAAGCAGGGCGTGGCAGGGTGTAGAGGAGGAGTGGTCAGCCTCAATAGTACCATATAATTATAAGATAAGCAGGGGCGTGGCAGGGTGTAGAGGAGGAGTGGTCAGCCTCAATAGTACCATATAACTATAAGATAAGCAGGGCGTGGCAGGGTGTAGAGGAGGAGTGGTCAGCCTCAATAGTAGCATATAACTATAAGATAAGCAGGGCGTGGCAGGGTGTAGAGGAGGAGTGGTCAGCCTCAATAGTACCATATAACTATAAGATAAGCAGGGCGTGGCAGGGTGTAAAGGAGGAGTGGTCAGCCTCAATAGTACCATATAATTATAAGATAAGCAGGGGCGTGGCAGGGTGTAGAGGAGGAGTGGTCAGCCTCAATAGTACCATATAATTATAAGATAAGCAGGGGCGTGGCAGGGTGTAGAGGAGGAGTGGTCAGCCTCAATAGTACCATATAACTATAAGATAAGCAGGGCGTGGCAGGGTGTAGAGGAGGAGTGGTCAGCCTCAATAGTACCATATAACTATAAGATAAGCAGGGCGTGGCAGGGTGTAAAGGAGGAGTGGTCAGCCTCAATAGTACCATATAATTATAAGATAAGCAGGGGCGTGGCAGGGTGTAGAGGAGGAGTGGTCAGCCTCAATAGTACCATATAATTATAAGATAAGCATGGGCGTGGCAGGGTGTAGAGGAGTGGTCAGCCTCAATAGTAGCATATAACTATAAGATAAGCAGGGCGTGGCAGGGTGTAGAGGAGGAGTGGTCAGCCTCAGTTGTACGACATATTCATCAGATAAGCAGGGGCTTATCACTATCCTGTACCCCAAGCGTCAGTGTGTCATTAGCCTGTACCCAGAGTGTCAGTGTCTCGTTATGCTGTACCCAGAGTGTCAGCGCATCATCATCCTGTACCCCAAGTGTCAGCGTGTCATCTTGTACCCCAAGTGTCAGCGTCATCATCTTGTACCCCAAGTGTCAGCGTGTCATCATCTTGTACCCCAAGTGTCAGTGTATCATTATCCTGTACCGCAAGTGTCATTATCCTGTACCCCAAGTGTCATTATCCTGTACCCCAAGTGTCATTATCCTGTACCCCAAGTGTCATTATCCTGTACCCCAAGTGTCATTATCCTGTACCCCAAGTGTCATTATCCTGTACCCCAAGTGTCATTATCCTGTACCCCAAGTGTCATTATCCTGTACCCCAAGTGTCATTATCCTGTACCCCAAGTGTCATTATCCTGTACCCCAAGTGTCATTATCCTGTACCCCAAGTGTCAGCGTCGTCATCCTGTACCCCGTGTGTGTATACAGCCGCTGACCATCTTGAGAACATGGGGTGCTTTTCCTGTGAGATGTCGGGGTGTCGCATGGATTAGCGGGTAGAGGTCTCGGCACAGAATATAATTGTGGATGGACTTACAGAATCCCAGACACTATAAGCACCGGGTGTAAAACATGAAGCGCCCGCTGTTGAGCCCCCGGGGAGGGGGGGGCGCTGTCAGTTTGGCAGGACCAGGACCCATCATCCAGTATAAAACAGGGCGCTGCTGTCCGGGGCACAGGGAGAACAAGCGTTACATAGCAGTTAGCGGGTGGAGAAGGGGGCACAGCCGCAGAAACCCCCCAGTCCTCCCGGCAGGAAACATCACACACATTTATATTCTAAACTAATCACAGAAATTCAGCGCCCGGCGATCACCGCTTATCTCCACAAAATCAACATGAACTTCATATCATTATAATCTACGGCGTGTTATACCATTATAATCTCCGGGGCGTTATACCATTATAATCTCCGGGGCGTTATACCATTATAATCTCCGGGGCGTTATACCATTATAATCTCCGGGGCGTTATACCATTATAATCTCCGGGGCGTTATATCATTACAATCTCCGGCGCGTTATACCATTACAATCTCCGGGGCGTTATACCATTACAATCTCCGGGGCGTTATACCATTATAATCTACGGCGCGTTATACCATTATAATCTACGGCGCGTTATACCATTATAATCTCCGGGGCGTTATACCATTATAATCTACGGGGCGTTAGACCATTATAATCTCCGGGGCGTTATACCATTATAATCTCCGGGGCGTTATACCATTATAATCTACGGCGCGTTATACCATTATAATCTCCGGGGCGTTATACCATTATAATCTCCGGGGCGTTAGACCATTATAATCTCCGGGGCGTTATACCATTATAATCTACGGCGCGTTATACCATTATAATCTACGGCGCGTTATACCATTATAATCTCCAGGGCGTTATACCATTATAATCTCCGGGGCGTTAGACCATTATAATCTACGGTGCGTTATACCATTATAATCTCCGGGGCGTTATACCATTATAATCTCCGGGGCGTTATACCATTATAATCTACGGCGCGTTATACCATTATAATCTACGGTGCGTTATACCATTATAATCTACGGGGCGTTATACCATTATAATCTACGGGGCGTTATACCATTATAATCTACGGCGCGTTATACCATTATAATCTCCGGGGCGTTATACCATTATAATCTCCGGCGCGTTATACCATTATAATCTCCGGGGCGTTATACCATTATAATCTCCGGGGCGTTATACCATTATAATCTCCGGGGCGTTATACCATTATAATCTCCGGGGCGTTATACCATTATAATCTCCGGGGTGTTATACCATTATAATCTACGGCGCGTTATACCATTATAATCTCCGGGGCGTTATACCATTATAATCTCCGGGGCGTTATACCATTATAATCTACGGCGCGTTATACCATTATAATCTCCAGGGCGTTATACCATTATAATCTCCGGGGCGTTATACCATTATAATCTACGGTGCGTTATACCATTATAATCTCCGGGGCGTTAGACCATTATAATCTACGGTGCGTTATACCATTATAATCTCCGTGGCGTTATACCATTATAATCTCCGTGGAGTTATACCATTATAATCTACGGCGCGTTATACCATTATAATCTCCGGGGCGTTAGATCATTATAATCTCCGGGGCGTTATACCATTATAATCTACGGCGCGTTATACCATTATAATCTCCAGGGCGTTAGACCATTATAATCTCCGGGGCGTTAGACCATTATAATCTCCGGGGCGTTAGACCATTATAATCTACGGTGCATTATACCATTATAATCTCCGGGGCGTTAGACCATTATAATCTCCGGTGCGTTATACCATTATAATCTACGGTGCGTTATACCATTATAATCTCCGTGGCGTTATACCATTATAATCTACGGCGCGTTATACCATTATAATCTCCGGGGCGTTAGATCATTATAATCTCCGGGGCGTTAGACCATTATAATCTACGGCGTGTTATACCATTATAATCTCCGGGGCGTTATACCATTATAATCTCCGGGGCGTTAGACCATTATAATCTACGGCGTGTTATACCATTATAATCTACGGGGCGTTAGACCATTATAATCTCCGGGGCGTTAGACCATTATAATCTCCGGGGCGTTAGACCATTATAATCTCCGGGGCGTTAGACCATTATAATCTACGGCGCGTTATACCATTATAATCTCCGGCGCGTTATACCATTATAATCTCCGGGGCGTTATGCCATTATAATCTACGGCGCGTTATACCATTATAATCTCCGGCGCGTTATACCATTATAATCTACGGCGCGTTATACCATTATAATCTCCGGGGCGTTATACCATTATAATCTACGGCGCGTTATACCATTATAATCTACGTCGCGTTATACCATTATAATCTACGGCGCGTTATACCATTATAATCTCCGGTGCTCTACCCCACCCAACTCTACCATACACCAGACCACTCCACCCCACCCAATTGTACCCTACCATATACCAGACCACTCCACCCCACCCAACTGTACCATACACCAGACCACTTCACCCTACCCAACTCTACCATACACCAGACCACTCCACCCAACCCAACTGTACCATACACCAGACCACTCCACCCCACCCAACTCTACCATACACCAGACCACTCCACCCAACCCAACTGTACCATACACCAGACCACTCCACCCCACCCAACTCTACCATACACCAGACCACTCCACCCAACCCAAATGTACCATACACCAGACCACTCCACCCTACCCAACTCTACCATACACCAGACCACTCCACCCAACCCAACTGTACCATACACCAGACCACTCCACCCCACCCAACTGTACCCTACCATATACCAGATCACTCCACCCTACCCAACTCTACCATACACCAGACCGCTCCACCCCACTGTACCATATACCAGACCGCTCCACCCTACCCATCTATACCCTACCATATACCAGACCGCTCCACCCTACCCATCTATACCCTACCATATACCAGACCACTCCACCCTACCCTTCTATACCCTACCATATACCAGATCGCTCCACCATACCCTTCTATACCCTACCATATACCAGACCGCTCCACCATACCCATCTATACCCTACCATACACCAGACCGCTCCACCCTACCCATCTATACCCTACCATACACCAGACCACTCCACCCTACCCTTCTATACGCTACCATATACCAGACCGCTCCACCATACCCATCTATACCCTACCATACACCAGACCACTCCACCCTACCCTTCTATACCCTACCATATACCAGACCGCTCCACCATACCCATCTATACCCTACCAGATCACTCCACCCTACCCAACTCTACCATACACCAGACCACTCCACCCAACCCAACTGTACCATACACCAGACCACTCCACCCCACCCAACTGTACCCTACCATATACCAGATCACTCCACCCTACCCAACTCTACCATACACCAGACCGCTCCACCCCACTGTACCATACACCAGACCGCTCCACCCTACCCATCTATACCCTACCATATACCAGACCGCTCCACCCTACCCTTCTATACCCTACCATATACCAGACCGCTCCACCATACCCATCTATACCCTACCATACACAAGACCGCTCCACCCTACCCATCTATACCCTACCATATACCAGACCGCTCCACCATACCCATCTATACCCTACCATACACCAGACCGCTCCACCCTACCCATCTATACCCCACACCATACACCTACCATACACCATACACTATACACCTACCATACACCAGACCACTCCACCCTACCCATCTATACCCTACCATATACCAGACCGCTCCACCCTACCCATCTATACCCTACCAAATACCAGACCACTCCACCCTACCCATCTATACCCTACCATATACCAGACCGCTCCACCCTACCCATCTATACCCTACCATACACCAGACCGCTCCACCCTACCCATCTATACCCTACCATACACCAGACCGCTCCACCCTACCCATCCTACATACGTGATTGGTGCAGATATGTTGTAGTGTCTGCCCCGGTAATGACCGGCATCCCGATAGTGAGACGCAGTGGGACTGGGGCACAATGACCTTTATGTAGACGGGTTTGGCAGATGCTCCGGGATAGCGGCTCATGAATGAGGACAGAGAATCAGACACATGTTGTAATTCCTGATAATAGAAAATCAAAGAGCAGAGCAGTTATCCCGGGAGATGCGGCCTCATCATCAGACGGGAGAAGGAACATGAAAGCTGCCAAATCCTTCCACTTAATTATCCTCCAGCCATCGGCGCTGAAACTTTTTAACGATAACATTATTAAAAATTGATATAGGGACTGGCTTTGATGAGGGGCGCCGGGTGTGAATGTCATGTGGAGAGAGAACGGTCTGGACGAGGAGGCGCCCACACTGCTGCCCGGCCTGCCAATCCCACCAGCTACTGAGGGAAAGAGCCAAATCCCCGGCCGACGCAGGATCCCCCAAGATCAAATAGACTGAAGAATAAATCGCTGCACCGCATTCTGCTGAATCAGATCAGAGGTACAGAACACACGGTCTCTGCTGCAAGACACAAACCTCTGTACAGGTGCGCGGTCCGGTGTGTTATCTGTGGTGTTACATAGGACTGCAAGAAAACCGGCTGCGTTATCTGTACTAAACTCAGCTCTGCTACATCCGCACACACATTCTGATCACTTGTTTCAGACAGTTTCCCCATTCAGCACTGCGCCACTCGATGTACCGATAAACGTGATGTCAGCGGACCGTCCAGAGCTGAAATCACTATTCTGCTGCGTGTCATTGGAAACAGTCAGCAAGCTTGTGGACAAACAAGATGTCAGCTCTGAAGCCGCAGAACGGAGAGTGCAGCGCCACACTTTCTGCAGATTGGTTAGACGTGGATATGTTATTATAGCACAGCTGTGGATGTGACGTTGTTATAGCAGTTCTCGCATTCTATTCACTCAGACAGTGGAGTGCCGCAGAGCAGGGGATTGTGGGAAGTCCATGACATGGAGTGCACCCTGTGATGAGCTGCGACCTCCTGGTCTGCCATGTACGTGTCGCTGCTCCCGGGCGCTGGCTCGCGCAGCGGAGAAGTCGTCGGCTCTTTACAGCTGCAGGTAAGTGCACGCGGTGGAGTGAAGAGGCGCTGACTGAGCGATAACTGTACGGACCCCTCCCCCACCCAGGACACGTACCCCATTATGGACAAGGCGCGACCCCCCCAGATTCACCAGCAGCTGCAGCGCCTCTTGGTGTCAGCATAAGTGAGCGCCATGTCCAGAGAAGCGCCAAACAGAATGATTAACTCCGAGGCAGGAGAACAATCTAAACCTGTTTACCATGGAAACCCAAAGGTTACCACGGAAACGGCTAATGCGGAATTGACATTTCTGCTGTGTAATTCTGAATGAGATCACCGGACGATTCTCCTCAATGGGGAAGGGGGTCTGTCAATCATCGGAGATCGCATAGTGTGGGGGGGGATCTGTCAATCATCTGAGATCGCAAAGTGTGGGGGGATCTGTCAATCGTCAGAGATCGCATAGTGTGGGGGGGGATCGGTCAATCATCTGAGATCGCAAAGTGTGGGGGGATCTGTCAATCATCGGAGATCGCACAGTGTGGAAGGGGGATCTGTCAATCATCGGAGATCGCACAGTGTGGGGGGGGGATCTGTCAATCATCGGAGATCACACAGTGTGGGGGGGATCTGTCAATCATCGGACATCACACAGTGTGGGGGGGTCTGTCAATCATCGGAGATCGCACAGTGTGGGGGGGATCTGTCAATAATCGGAGATCGCACAGTGGGGGGGATCTGTCAATCATCGGACATCACAAAGTGTGGGGTGGGGGGGGTCTGTCAATCATCAGAGATCGCATAGTGTGGGGAAGGGGGTCTGTCAATCATCAGGGAGATCGCACAGTGTGGGGGGGTATGTCAATCATCGGAGATCGCACAGTGTGGGGGGATCTGTCAATCATCGGAGATCGCACAGTGTGGAAGGGGGATCTGTCAATCATCGGAGATCGCACAGTGTGGGGGGGATCTGTCAATCATCGGAGATCGCACAGTGTGGGGGGGATCTGTCAATCATCGGAGATCGCACAGTGTGGGGTGCGGGGGGTCTGTCAATCATCAGAGATCGCATAGTGTGGGGAAGGGGGTCTGTCAATCATCGGAGATCGCACAGTGTGGGGGGGATCTGTCAATCATCGGAGATCGCACAGTGTGGGGGGGATCTGTCAATAATCGGAGATCGCACAGTGGGGGGGATCTGTCAATCATCGGACATCACAAAGTGTGGGGTGGGGGGGGTCTGTCAATCATCAGAGATCGCATAGTGTGGGGAAGGGGGTCTGTCAATCATCAGGGAGATCGCACAGTGTGGGGGGGTATGTCAATCATCGGAGATCGCACAGTGTGGGGGGGTATGTCAATCATCGGAGATCGCACAGTGTGGGGGGATCTGTCAATCATCGGAGATCGCACAGTGTGGGGGGGATCTGTCAATCATGGGAGATCGCACAGTGTGGGGAGGATCTGTCAATCATCTGAGATCGCAAAGTGTGGGGGGTCTGTAAATCATCGGAGATCGCACAGTGTGGGGGGGATCTGTCAATCATCGGAGATCGCACAGTGTGGGGAGGATCTGTCAATCATCTGAGATCGCAAAGTGTGGGGGGTCTGTAAATCATCGGAGATCGCACAGTGTGGGGGGGATCTGTCAATCATCGGAGATCGCACAGTGTGGGGGGATATGTCAATCATCGGAGATCGCACAGTGTGGAAGGGGGATCTGTCAATCATCGGAGATCGCACAGTGTGGGGAAGGGGGTCTGTCAATCATCGGAGATCGCACAGTGTGGGGGGATCTGTCAATCATCGGAGATCGCACCGTGGGGGGGGATCTGTCAATCATCGGACATCACACAGTGTGGGGGGGGTCTGTCAATCATCAGAGATCGCACAGTGTGAGGAAGGGGGTCTGTCAATCATCAGGGAAATCGCACAGTGTGGGGGGTCTGTCAATCATCGGAGATCGCACAGTGTGGGGGATCTGTCAATCATCGGAGATCGCACAGTGTGGGGAAGGGGGTCTGTCAATCATTGGAGATCACACAGTGTGGGGGGATCTGTCCATCATCGGAGATCACACAGTGTTGGGGGATCTGTCAATCATCGGAGATCGCACAGTGTGGGGGGGGATCTGTCAATCATCGGAGATCGCACAGTGTGGGGGGGATCTGTCAATCATCGGAGATCACACAGTGTGGGGGGGATCTGTCAATCATCGGAGATCGCACAGTGTGGGGGGGATCTGTCAATCATCGGAGATCGCACAGTGTGGGGGGGATCTGTCAATCATCGGAGATCGCACAGTGTGGGGGGATCTGTCAATCATCGGAGATCGCACAGTGTGGGGGGATCTGTCAATCATCGGTGATCACAGTGTGTGGGGGGGGGATCTGTCCATCATCGGAGATCACACAGTGTGGGGGGGTATCTGTCCATCAGGAAGATCACACAGTGTGGGGGGGGGGTATGTCAATCATCGGAAATCGCACAAGGTGGGTGGGGGGATCTGTCAATCATCGGAGATCACACAGTGTGGGGAGGGCATGTCAATCATCGGAGATCGCACAGTGTGAGGGGGATCTGTCCATCAGGGAGTTCGCACAGTGTGGCGGGGGGTCTGTCAATCATCGGAGATCGCACAGTGTGGGGGGTATGTCAATCGTCGGAGATCGCACAGTGTGGGGGGTCTGTCAATCAGGGGGGTATGTCAATCATCGGAGATCACACAAGGTGGGGGGGGTCTGTCAATCATTGGAGATCGCACAAGGTGGTGGGATCGGTCAATCACTGGAGATCGCATAGTGTGGGGGGATCTGTCAATCATCAGGAAGATCACACAGCATCATCAAAGGTTTCCATCTAGCAGTCACTGGATGCACAGAAGATTCCCAGAGCAGTCACTATATCGGTACAAGGAGGTCGGTGAAGGACCGGTAGGACAAGGATGTCGGTGACTGACCGGTAGGACAAGGAGGTCGGTGACTGACCGGTAGATCGGAGATCGCACCGTGGGGGGGATCTGTCAATCATCGGACATCACACAGTGTGGGGGGGTCTGTCAATCATCAGAGATCGCACAGTGTGAGGAAGGGGGTCTGTCAATCATCAGGGAAATTGCACAGTGTGGGGGGTCTGTCAATCATCGGAGATCGCACAGTGTGGAAGGGGGATCTGTCAATCATCGGAGATCGCACAGTGTGGGGGGGATCTGTCAATCATCGGAGATCGCACAGTGTGGGGGGGATCTGTCAATCATCGGAGATCGCACAGTGTGGAAGGGGGATCTGTCAATCATCGGAGATCGCACAGTGTGGGGGGGATCTGTCAATAATCGGAGATCGCACAGTGGGGGGGGATCTGTCAATCATCGGAGATCGCACAGTGTGGGGTGGGGGGGTCTGTCAATCATCAGAGATCACATAGTGTGGGGAAGGGGGTCTGTCAATCATCAGGGGGATCGCACAGTGTGGGGGGGTATGTCAATCATCGGAGATCGCACAGTGTGGGGGGATCTGTCAATCATCGGAGATCGCACAGTGTGGGGGGGATCTGGCAATCATCGGAGATCGCAGTGTGGGGAGGATCTGTCAATCATCTGAGATCGCAAAGTCTGGGGGGTCTGTAAATCATCGGAGATCGCACAGTGTGGGGGGATCTGTCAATCATCGGAGATCGCACAGTGTGGGGGGGTCTGTCAATCATTGGAGATCACACAGTGTGGAAGGGGGATCTGTCAATCATCGGAGATCACACAGTGTGGGGAAGGGGGTCTGTCAATCATCGGAGATCGCACAGTGTGGGGGGGATCTGTCAAACATCGGAGATCGCACAGTGTGGGGGGGGATCTGTCAAACATCGGACATCACACAGTGTGGGGGGGGTCTGTCAATCATCAGAGATCGCACAGTGTGAGGAAGGGGGTCTGTCAATCATCAGGGAAATCGCACAGTGTGGGGGGGTCTGTCAATCATCGGAGATCGATCAGTGTGGAAGGGGGATCTGTCAATCATCGGAGATCGCACAGTGTGGGGAAGGGGGTCTGTCAATCATTGGAGATCACACAGTGTGGGGGGGTCTGTCAATCATCGGAGATCGCACAGTGTGGAAGGGGGATCTGTCAATCATCGGAGATCTCACATTGTGGGGGATCTGTCAATCATCGGAGATCGCACAGTGTGGGGGGGATCTGTCCATCATCGGAGATCACACAGTGTTGGGGGATCTGTCAATCATCGGAGATCGCACAGTGTGGGGAGGATCTGTCAATCATCAGAGATCGCACAGTGTGGGGTGGGATCTGTCAATCATTGGAGATCGCACAGTGTGGGGGGGATCTGTCAATCATCGGAGATCACACAGTGTGGGGGGGATCTGTCAATCATCGGAGATCGCACAGTGTGGGGGGATCTGTCAATCAACTTAGATCGCACAGTGTGGGGGGGATCTGTCAATCATCGGAGATCACAGTGTGTGGGGGGGGGGGGATCTGTCCATCATCGGAGATAACACAGTGTGGGGGGGATCTGTCCATCAGGAAGATCACACAGTGTGGGGGGGTATGTCAATCATCGGAAATCGCACAAGGTGGGTGGGAGGATCTGTCAATCATCGGAGATCACACAGTGTGGGGAGGGCATGTCAATCATCGGAGATCGCACAAGCTGAGGGGGTCTGTCAATCATCAGAGATCGAACAGTGTGAGGGGGATCTGTCCATCAGGGAGTTCGCACAGTGTGGCGGGGGGTATGTCAATCGTCGATCGCACAGTGTGGGGGGTATGTCAATCGTCGGAGATCGCACAGTGTGGGGGGTCTGTCAATCAGGGGGTATGTCAATCATCGGAGATCACACAAGGTGGGGGGGTCTGTCAATCATTGGAGATCGCACAAGGTGGTGGGATCGGTCAATCACTGGAGATCGCATAGTGTGGGGGGATCTGTCAATCATCAGGAAGATCACACAGCATCATCAAAGGTTTCCATCTAGCAGTCACTGGATGCACAGAAGATTCCCAGAGCAGTCACTATATCGGTACAAGGAGGTCGGTGACGGACCGGTAGGACAAGGAGGTCGGTGACTGACCGGTAGGAGAAGGAGGTCGGTGACTGACCGGTAGGACAAGGAGGTCGGTGACTGACCGGTAGGACAAGGAGGTCGGTGACTGACCGGTAGGACAAGGAGGTCGGTGACTGACCGGTAGGACAAGGAGGTCGGTGACTGACCGGTAGGACAAGGAGGTCGGTGACTGACCGGTAGGACAAGGAGGTCGGTGACTGACCGGTAGGACAAGGAGGTCGGTGACTGACCGGTAGGACAAGGAGGTCGGTGACCGGTAGGAGAGGTGACCTCTTATAATCGGGTGATATCACGGAGCTCCTATGACTCCTCCTCCTGATCATGATTGGCTGTGGGGACAGCGGGGTTGGATGATGGACTCAATACACTGGCGAAAAATGGGCGAAGCAGAAATCTACAAACCCACAATATACAGAGGGGTGCACAAACTTTTGTCAATGATTGAGCATGTTTATTTCTTTCATGTATGACATGCAGAGCCAGGAGCGGTCATACACACGGCACAGTGTGGGGGAGGGGAGGACCATCCATGATACAAGACGACAGACAATAATCTGTCTCTGGATTACAGGGCGCAGGCGTGGAGCGGGATTAATCATCATTCAACTCATTAGAAGGAGATTTCAGGCTTAAGAGGCGGTTACAGGGCGAGGGCCGGAGGTCTGAGCGGCGGTGGCGGCGGCCTGGCAGGAAGCCATGACATCCGAATCAACTAAAATCAAAAACATCATCTGCCGTCATCCGGCGCACTAATGGCTTCTAGAAGACCAGCGACATCTCACAAACTGAATTACAGACCGGAGGATGCTGGGAAATCAGGCCTGGACTGTGTACACCGGCTGACAGGACAATGAAGCGAACCCTCAGCTCTGCGGCAGAAACTCCATGTGTAGGAGCGAGACCATCGCCCAGTATAGAGTCCACGTACCCTATAGCCTTATACCAGCGTATATATGGACTCTCTCTTGTATGATCACATGACCGCGTATATCCGAGGACAGCGAGGGCTGGACGGGCATATGTAATCACGGAGATCGGCATGGGGTGAACAACGGCTACCAGGGAGGCCAGCAGGGTGCGGAGGGGCACAGATGGCCGTATAGGGGTGCAGCCATGCAGGAGCGTCCGGCTGCGGAGAAGAGGGGGATGCTCCACGTAAGCAGCGTTCTTGTGAGTTCATTGGGTACAGGGGGTGTAACGCGCGCACCTTATGGGCGTCATTAAAAGGTGCAGTGCTGCCCATCATGATTAGGGCACACGTGAGATAATAGTCAGGTGGGGGGGCAGGATCAGTCATCAGGACATGGATATATCCAGACGTCACTTCTTCCCATGTGTCCCGGCCAGGGACAGTAAAGAGTCACATGTCCGGATTAAGAACAGTATCATGAAGAATGAGCCGGGGACCGCCGCGCGTCCTTCACCTCCACCGTGCCTGCAGCGCTCATGGACAGTCACTGGGCCGTCCAGTGTAATACACACGACCGCTCCCGGGGGGCGCTCACAATGGAGCTGAAGATGTGACCCACTTACCACAGTCAGGCCCCCGGGGAACGCACAGGACTTACAGCTGCGATAATATAGAATAATGTAAGGAAACCGCAAATCCCAGTAACGGATCTAACGGAGGATGGGGGAGGGGAAAAAACCGAGCACAACATGACCGGACATTCACAACAGGCCGACCATGAGGAGTCACAGCAAACCTGCCCGAGCCGGAGACCGAGGGAGAAACAAAATGCACAGTACCACTTCTCCTGTCCTGTATACTGGGTGTAATTCTCAGTATCTGTATTATTCTGTATATATATACACTGCACAGTACCACTTCTCCTGTTCTGTATACTGGGTGTAATTCTCAGTATCTGTATTATTCTGTATATATATA
The DNA here is from genome assembly GCF_050947455.1 of Rhinoderma darwinii. NCBI lineage: Eukaryota > Metazoa > Chordata > Amphibia > Anura > Rhinodermatidae > Rhinoderma > Rhinoderma darwinii. The sequence continues at coordinate 70,601,080 of NC_134699.1, read as the reverse complement.
CACTGCACAGTACCACTTCTCCTGTCCTGTATACTGGGTGTAATTCTCAGTATCTGTATTATTCTGTATATATATATATATACACGGCACAGTACCACTTCTCCTGTATATATATATACACTGCACAGTACCACTTCTCCTGTCCTGTATACTGGGTGTAATTCTCAGTATCTGTATTATTCTGTATATATACACTGCACAGTACCACTTCTCCTGTCCTGTATACTGGGTGTAATTCTCAGTATCTGTATTATTCTGTGTATATATATACACTGCACAGTACCACTTCTCCTGTCCTGTATACTGGGTGTAATTCTCAGTATCTGTATTATTCTGTATATATATACACTGCACAGTACCACTTCTCCTGTCCTGTATACTGGGTGTAATTCTCAGTATCTGTATTATTCTGTATATATATACACTGCACAGTACCACTTCTCCTGTCCTGTATACTGGGTGTAATTCTCAGTATCTGTATTATTCTGTATATATATACACTGCACAGTACCACTTCTCCTGTCCTGTATACTGGGTGTAATTCTCAGTATCTGTATTATTCTGTGTATATATACACTGCACAGTACCACTTCTCCTGTCCTGTATACTGGGTGTAATTCTCAGTATCTGTATTATTCTGTGTATATATACACTGCACAGTACCACTTCTCCTGTCCTGTATACTGGGTGTAATTCTCAGTATCTGTATTATTCTGTATATATACACTGCACAGTACCACTTCTCCTGTCCTGTATACTGGGTGTAATTCTCAGTATCTGTATTATTCTGTATATACACACTGCACAGTACCACTTCTCCTGTCCTGTATACTGGGTGTAATTCTCAGTATCTGTATTATTCTGTATATATATACACTGCACAGTACCACTTCTCCTGTCCTGTATACTGGGTGTAATTCTCAGTATCTGTATTATTCTGTATATATGGACACTGCACAGCACCACTTCTCCTGTCCTGTATACTGGGTGTAATTCTCAGTATCTGTATTATTCTGTATATATATACACTGCACAGTACCACTTCTCCTGTCCTGTATACTGGGTGTAATTCTCAGTATCTGTATTATTCTGTATATATATACACTGCACAGTACCACTTCTCCTGTCCTGTATACTGGGTGTAATTCTCAGTATCTGTATTATTCTGTATATACACTGCACAGTACCACTTCTCCTGTCCTGTATACTGGGTGTAATTCTCAGTATCTGTATTATTCTGTATATATATACACTGCACAGTACCACTTCTCCTGTCCTGTATACTGGGTGTAATTCTCAGTATCTGTATATATGGACTCTGCACAGTACCACTTCTCCTGTCCTGTATACTGGGTGTAATTCTCAGTATCTGTATTATTCTGTATATATATACACTGCACAGTACCACTTCTCCTGTCCTGTATACTGGGTGTAATTCTCAGTATCTGTATTATTCTGTATATATGGACACTGCACAGTACCACTTCTCCTGTCCTGTATACTGGGTGTAATTCTCAGTATCTGTATTATTCTGTATATATATACACTGCACAGTACCACTTCTCCTGTCCTGTATACTGGGTGTAATTCTCAGTATCTGTATTATTCTGTATATATGGACACTGCACAGTACCGCTTCTCCTGTCCTGTATACTGGGTGTAATTCTCAGTATCTGTATTATTCTGTATATACACACTGCACAGTACCACTTCTCCTGTCCTGTATACTGGGTGTAATTCTCAGTATCTGTATTATTCTGTATATACACTGCACAGTACCACTTCTCCTGTCCTGTATACTGGGTATAATTCTCAGTATCTGTATTATTCTGTATATATACACACTGCACAGCACCACTTCTCCTGTCCTGTATACTGGGTGTAATTCTCAGTTTCTGTATTATTCTGTATATATATACACTGCACAGTACCACTTCTCCTGTCCTGTATACTGGGTGTAATTCTCAGTATCTGTATTATTCTGTATATATATACACTGCACAGTACCACTTCTCCTGTCCTGTATACTGGGTGTAATTCTCAGTATCTGTATTATTCTGTATATATGGACACTGCACAGTACCACTTCTCCTGTCCTGTATACTGGGTGTAATTCTCAGTATCTGCATTATTCTGTATATATGGACACTGCACAGTACCACTTCTCCTGTCCTGTATACTGGGTGTAATTCTCAGTATCTGTATTATTCTGTATATACACTGCACAGTACCACTTCCCCTGTCCTGTATACTGGGTGTAATTCTCAGTATCTGTATTATTCTGTGTATATATACACTGCACAGTACCACTTCTCTTGTCCTGTATACTGGGTGTAATTCTCAGTATCTGTATTATTCTGTATATATATACACTGCACAGTACCACTTCTCCTGTCCTGTATACTGGGTATAATTCTCAGTATCTGTATTATTCTGTATATATATATATATACACGGCACAGTACCACTTCTCCTGTATATATATATACACTGCACAGTACCACTTCTCCTGTCCTGTATACTGGGTGTAATTCTCAGTATCTGTATTATTCTGTATATATATACACTGCACAGTACCACTTCTCATGTCCTGTATACTGGGTGTAATTCTCAGTATCTGTATTATTCTGTATATACACTGCACAGTACCACTTCTCCTGTCCTGTATACTGGGTGTAATTCTCAGTATCTGTATTATTCTGTATATATATACACTGCACAGTACCACTTCTCCTGTCCTGTATACTGGGTGTAATTCTCAGTATCTGTATTATTCTGTATATATATACACTGCACAGTACCACTTCTCATGTCCTGTATACTGGGTGTAATTCTCAGTATCTGTATTATTCTGTATATATATATACACTGCACAGTACCACTTCTCCTGTCCTGTATACTGGGTGTAATTCTCAGTATCTGTATTATTCTGTATATATATACACTGCACAGTACCACTTCTCCTGTGCTGTATACTGGGTGTAATTCTCAGTATCTGTATTATTCTGTATATATATACACTGCACAGTACCACTTCTCCTGTCCTGTATACTGGGTGTAATTCTCAGTATCTGTATTATTCTGTATATATATACACTGCACAGTACCACTTCTCATGTCCTGTATACTGGGTGTAATTCTCAGTATCTGTATTATTCTGTATATATATATATATACACTGCACAGTACCACTTCTCCTGTCCTGTATACTGGGTGTAATTCTCAGTATCTGTATTATTCTGTATATATATATAGACACTGCACAGTACCACTTCTCCTGTCCTGTATACTGGGTGTAATTCTCAGTATCTGTATTATTCTGTATATATACACTGCACAGTACCACTTCTCCTGTCCTGTATACTGGGTGTAATTCTCAGTATCTGTATTATTCTGTATATATATATATACACGGCACAGTACCACTTCTCCTGTATATATGGACGCCGCACAGTACCCCTTCCTTGTTATATATCTATGAGCGCGGCGCCCCCATGAGGACAGATCTTATTCCCCGATTCATTATCTTTTATACCCGGGCTGAGCGCTCTCTGGGCTCGTGCGATACTTTATTGTGCTGCAGAGCATCGCTCTTTATAATGGAGCAGCGGGACGCCATGATACCCATGGACAGGACTTGGCACCGCGTTTCCTCTCTGCGCCCGCGTCTCACTTGTTAATAATTCAGCAGTCAATGAGCCCGAGGCGTACAACATGTAACAAGTGAACGGATGACACTGTAACAAATGCTCTGCGAGCTGCGCCATGACAACCTCACAGGAGATTAACCCCTTCCAGCACAGAGAGGAAAGAAAATGGACATTGGAATCTCTTCCTCCTCCCGGCAGCTCTGCCCATCCTGAGCCTCCTGGTTCCTGGACATAGAGCGGCAGTGACAATGCTCATCTATAGGTCACTCAGGATGTATGGAAAGCTGGGTGCCAACCCAAGACTTCGGTCTCCTCATTTTCAAAATCTCTGCCTGCTGTCAGTGAATGGGATTATTCTTGCTGCCATCCAGAGGCTGAAAACCTGTACAGACCTAATACTAGTTGAGGGTTTGTTACAATGCATCAGTGCAGACAATCCTCTGTGAGCTTAACACAGCAGCCCTGAAAGTTTGTTACAATGTAGCAGTCTGGAGTCTCAGAGGATGATCCAGACTGGATACAATTAAAACAAACTCCGCTATGTGAGCAGGACTAGGTGTCATGCATTGGAGATGAGCACTTAATGTACCCATTCACTGACAGCAAGCAGAGTGAAGAATTTAAGCACCTGGATGATTTCTATATGTGGACGGGACAAACAAAATAGTTGTCATGGAGATAAGAAGCAAGAGCCGCTGTAATGTAGAGACCTCCAGACTGTAACCGATCCCTCACACTGTGAACTACGGGAGGGCGGGGGCTGTCATGTCTGGGGTCTCTCCGAGTCCGTTATCACCGGTCTGACCAGTGGCCTCATTACCTCCGGATAAATCACAGCGCCCCCCACTGACGACCCCAGGTAAATATACACCGTGCAGTATACAGAGGTGGTGAAGCACATTATAACCGGCACATCACTCGTCTCTGCTATACAGAATCAGCTAAAATACAGAGCGCCCCCCAGTGGCCACAGCTTCACCGTGTAGTAGTCATCCTCCTGCAGAAAGAAACGCCTCCGGTACATGACGCCTCCTCATCGTTCCACTTGGTGTTTCAATCACATAACATTATCTGCTTACTGTCAGTGAATGAAAATATTCAAGGCTTAAAACCTTTCCTGCACACACAGCTGAGGGTTTGTTACAATGTATCAGTGTAGACAATCCTCTGTGATCTAAACAACCTGCACTGCAGACTCATACCCTTCACCCCGACCTCCACAGTTCTGAAGAGTGTCTAGAAATGGGCGCGGATAAGACGACGACGCATGAAATATATAAAGTTGTGCGCTCTCCGGCCATCAATCATTGTCCAAATCTACAGACGACGCGACACTTATAATGAAGGACGCACAATAGTCACCGACAGGTCCGTACATTAACAGCGGTACTTACATCTGTGTCCGGCCCTTTATCTGCCCCGGGGCACGAGAACGTGACAAATTCATGGCAGCGCTTGTGGACCACGAAACAGCAAACTGCAACGAGAAAGCAAAGAAGGTGAGGATGATGAGGGTTATAATAACGAGAAGGAAGACTGAAGGCAATACCCTTTATAAACAGGAGAGTCACTTATCCTGTATTATACTCCAGAGCTGCGCTCACTATTCTGCAGGTGGAGTCACTGTGTACATACATTACATTACTTATCCTGTACTGATCCTGAGTTATATCCTGTATTATACTCCAGAGCTGCACTCACTATTCTGCTGGTGGAGTCACTGTGTACATACATTACATTACTTATCCTGTACTGATCCTGAGTTATATCCTGTATTATACTCCAGAGCTGCGCTCACTATTCTGCTGGTGGAGTCACTGTGTACATACATTACATTACTTATCCTGTACTGATACTGAGTTATATCCTGTATTATACTCCAGAGCTGCACTCACTGTTCTGCTGGTGGAGTCACTGTGTACATACATTACATTACTTATCCTGTACTGATCCTGAGTTACATCCTGTATTATACTCCAGAGCTGCACTCACTGTTCTGCTGGTGGAGTCACTGTGTACATACATTACATTACTTATCCTGTACTGATCCTGAGTTACATCCTGTATTATACTCCAGAGCTGCACTCCCTATTCTGCTGGTGGAGTCACTGTGTACATACATTACATTACTTATCCTGTACTGATCCTGAGTTACATCCTGTATTATACTCCAGAGCTGTACTCACTATTCTGCTGGTGGAGTCACTGTGTACATACATTACTTATCCTGTACTGATCCGGAGTTACATCCTGTATTATACTCCAGAGCTGCACTCACTATTCTGCTGGTGGAGTCACTGTGTACATACATTACATTACTTATCCTGCACTGATCCTGCACTGATCCTGAGTTACATCCTGTATTATACTCCAGAGCAGCACTCACTATTCTGCTTCGGAGTCACTGTGTACATACATTACATTACATATCCTGTACTGATCCTGAGTTACATCCTGTATTATACTCCAGAGCTGCACTCACTATTCTGCTGGTGGAGTCACTGTGTACATACATTACATTACTTATCCTGTACTGGTCCTGAGTTACATCCTGTATTATACTCCAGAGCTGCACTCACTATTCTGCTGGTGGAGACACTGTGTACATACATTACATTACTTATCCTGTACTGATCCTGAGTTACATCCTGTATTATACTCCGGAGCTGCACTCACTATTCTGCTGGTGGAGTCACTGTGTACATACATTACATTACTTATCCTGTACTGATCCTGAGTTATATCCTATATTATACTCCGGAGCTGCACTCACTATTCTGCTGATGGAGCCACTGTGTATATACATTACTTATCCTGTACTGATCCTGAGTTACATCCTGTATTATACTCCAGAGCTGCACTCACTATTCTGCATTACATTACTTATACTGTACTGATCCTGAGTTACATCCTGTATTATACTCCAGAGCTGCACTCACTATTCTGCTGGTGGAGTCACTGTGTACATACATTACATTACTTATCCTGTACTGTTCCTGAGTTACATCCTGTATTATACTCCAGAGCTGCACTCACTATTCTGTTGGTGGAGTCACTGTGTACATACATTACATTACTTATCCTGTACTGTTCCTGAGTTACATCCTGTATTATACTCCAGAGCTGCACTCACTATTCTGCTGGTGGAGTCACTGTGTACATACATTACATTACTTATCCTGTACTGATCCTGAGTTATATCCTGTATTATACTCCAGAGCTGCACTCACTATTCTGCTGGTGTAGTCACTGTGTACATACATTACATTACTTATCCTGTACTGATCCTGAGTTACATCCTGTATTATACCCCAGAGCTGCACTCACTATTCTGCTGGTGGAGTCACTGTGTACATACATTACATTACTTATCCTGTACTGATCCTGAGTTATATCCTGTATTATACTCCAGAGCTGCACTCACTATTCTGCTGGTGGAGTCACTGTGTACATACATTACATTACTTATCCTGTACTGATCCTGAGTTATATCCTATATTATACTCCGGAGCTGCACTCACTATTCTGCTGATGGAGCCACTGTGTATATACATTACTTATCCTGTACTGATCCTGAGTTACATCCTGTATTATACTCCAGAGCTGCACTCACTATTCTGCATTACATTACTTATACTGTACTGATCCTGAGTTACATCCTGTATTATACTCCAGAGCTGCACTCACTATTCTGCTGGTGGAGTCACTGTGTACATACATTACATTACTTATCCTGTACTGTTCCTGAGTTACATCCTGTATTATACTCCAGAGCTGCACTCACTATTCTGTTCGTGGAGTCACTGTGTACATACATTACATTACTTATCCTGTACTGTTCCTGAGTTACATCCTGTATTATACTCCAGAGCTGCACTCACTATTCTGCTGGTGGAGTCACTGTGTACATACATTACATTACTTATCCTGTACTGATCCTGAGTTATATCCTGTATTATACTCCAGAGCTGCACTCACTATTCTGCTGGTGTAGTCACTGTGTACATACATTACATTACTTATCCTGTACTGATCCTGAGTTACATCCTGTATTATACCCCAGAGCTGCACTCACTATTCTGCTGGTGGAGTCACTGTGTACATACATTACATTACTTATCCTGTACTGATCCTGAGTTATATCCTGTATTATACTCCAGAGCTGCACTCACTATTCTGCTGGTGGAGTCACTGTGTACATACATTACTTATCCTGTACTGATCCTGAGTTATATCCAGTATTATACTCCAGAGCTGCACTCACTATTCTGCTGGTGGAGTCACTGTGTACATACATTACATTACATATCCTGTACTGATCCTGAGTTACATCCTGTATTATACTCCAGAGCTGCACTCACTATTCTGCTGGTGGAGTCACTGTGTACATACATTACATTACTTATCCTGTACTGCTCCTGAGTTACATCCTGTATTATACTCCAGAGCTGCACTCACTATTCTGCTGGTGGAGACACTGTGTACATACATTACATTACTTATCCTGTACTGCTCCTGAGTTACATCCTGTATTATACTCCGGAGCTGCACTCACTATTCTGCTGGTTGTTTCTGGGAACACAGCACATGTATTGGTTATGTAAGCAGGAAATGTTGAATCGTTTCTTACAATCCGCCCCCTCGGTGGTGATTTATAGGACTATTCCCGCTGGCACTGAGGCGGCGCGTCTACAGGCGTCTCCCATTTTCGGAGGACACTTCATATAGAATGACAGATGGCGGCAGCCGCGCAGAGTATGGAAGAGAAGCTCCTTCTGCCTGTGAATCATCATCTTCTCGTAGCGTTTACTGCCAAATACGCCGTAATTAATAAACGTGACACAGCATCGCTCTGAACGTCACTGTGTCGGAGACTACATGCAGCCGAGCGCAGCCATGACTCAACTGTTCCCCTATATCTTTTCACTGAGGCGCACACTTCCTGTCTGTACAGGGGAGGACATATTGGAGGCGCACACTTCCTGTCTGTACAGGGGAGGGCATATTGGAGGCGCACACTTCCTGTCTGTACAGGGGAGGGCATATTGGAGGCGCACACTTCCTGTCTGTTCAGGGGAGGACATATTGGAGGTGCACACTTCCTGTCTGTACAGGGGAGGGCATATTGGAGGCGCACACTTCCTGTCTGTACAGGGGAGGGCATATTGGAGGCGCACACTTCCTGTCTGTTCAGGGGAGGACATATTGGAGGCCCACGCTTCCTGTCTGTACGGGGGAGGATATATTGGAGGCGCACGCTTCCAATCTGTACAGAGGACATATTGGAGGCGCACACTTCCTGTCTGTACAGGGGAGGGCATATTGGAGGCGCACACTTCCTGTCTGTACAGGGGAGGGCATATTGGAGGTGCACACTTCCTGTCTGTACAGGGGAGGATATATTGGAGGCGCACACTTCCTGTCTGTACAGAGGACATATTGGAGGCGCACACTTCCTGTCTGTACAGAGGGCATATTGGAGGCGCACACTTCCTATCTGTACAGGGGAGGATATATTGGAGGCGCACACTTCCTGTCTGTACAGGGGAGGACATATTGGAGGCGCACACTTCCTGTCTGTACAGGGGAGGGCATATTGGAGGCGCACACTTCCTGTCTGTAAGGGGGAGGGCATATTGGAGGCGCACACTTCCTGTCTGTAAGGGGGAGGGCATATTGGAGGTGCACACTTCCTGTCTGTACGGGGGAGGATATATTGGAGGCGCACACTTCCTGTCTGTACAGGGGAGGACATATTGGAGGCGCACACTTCCTGTCTGTACAGGGGAGGGCATATTGGAGGCGCACACTTCCTGTCTGTACAGAGGACATATTGGAGGCGCACACTTCCTGTCTGTACAGAGGACATATTGGAGGCGCACACTTCCTGTCTGTACGGGGGAGGATATATTGGAGGCGCACACTTCCTGTCTGTACAGGGGAGGATATATTGGAGGCGCACACTTCCTGTCTGTACAGGGGAGGACATATTGGAGGCGCACACTTCCTGTCTGTACAGGGGAGGGCATATTGGAGGCGCACACTTCCTGTCTGTAAGGGGGAGGGCATATTGGAGGCGCACACTTCCTGTCTGTACGGGGGAGGATATATTGGAGGCGCACACTTCCTGTCTGTACAGGGGAGGACATATTGGAGGCGCACACTTCCTGTCTGTACAGGGGAGGGCATATTGGAGGCGCACACTTCCTGTCTGTACAGAGGACATATTGGAGGCGCACGCTTCCTGTCTGTACGGGGGAGGATATATTGGAGGCGCACACTTCCTGTCTGTACAGGGGAGGACATATTGGAGGCGCACACTTCCTGTCTGTACAGGGGAGGGCATATTGGAGGCGCACACTTCCTGTCTGTACGGAGGAGGACATATTGGAGGCGCACACTTCCTGTCTGTACAGGGGAGGACATATTGGAGGCGCACACTTCCTGTCTGTACAGGGGAGGGCATATTGGAGGCGCACACTTCCTGACTGTACGGGGGAGGACATATTGGAGGCGCACACTTCCTGTCTGTACGGGGGAGGATATATTGGAGGCGCACACTTCCTGTCTGTACGGGGGAGGATATATTGGAGGCGCACACTCTTCCTGCATACACAGTGCAGCAGGGCGTGTAGAACGGCTACAATGCCTGCGTCCATAGACTAATACAGTCCCCAGGAAGTGATGGCGAACTGCCCCTCCCCCAGAGGCCAGGAAGTGACAGCGGAGCTGTATACTGTGCCTAATCTCTGTATACTGGGACCATCCTGCCGTATCTAGGCCTGCAGCAGTACAATAAAGTGTAATATCATGAATCTGCCCCAGTCTATACAGCAAAGCACAGAATAGAGCTGCAGCAAACAGGACATGTCAGCTGATTGTGCGCTCTAGTGGCCAGCGTCAGAACTAGAAGTTAAGATCGTTGGATATAAATACAACGTACATAATAAGTCTGTATGTAAATGAGGAGGCGGGGTTAGATCCGGCACGTGCCGTTTCAGGCTCTTATAATGACGGGGGGCACATTCTCCCAGCGTCTTCTGCGTGCGATAAGATGGAGCCGCGATCGGTGCGGTCACACCTCAGAGCCAAAATTCTCTCACACCTGCGCGGATTAAGTGCCGCCGTTATTACGTGTCGTGACTCCCGATGAATGCCGAGCGCATAGCAGAGTCGCTGCCGTCACATGCAGCAATGAACGCGGCGACGGGGGAGGGGGCCCGACCGCACATCAGGGTTCAGCTTTACTAAACAATCCCCCAACTCTGATGAAGACTGAAGTCATATAGAACGTGTTACTATCCTTCAGGCGTCTGGATGACGCCTGCAGGGTAAAGCATGGAGGCTGGTAGTCCTGTCTATATAGATGGAAGCATCTGAATACATGTAATAAACACTAGAATACCAGTGGGAGGAGAACCTAGTATGGGGGGGGGGTATGTGAACATGTCCCTAGACATAGCCCTGACAACCACAGTGAAAACCTCCATTCTTTACACTGCAGGCTGCATCCAGAGAAGGCACTTGTGGAAATTGGGGCCATGAGATACAGACCATGAACGCAGCGACATGAGCTTCGCCCTCTCCACATCACCCCTCAAGTCCGACCACGGTCATTGCAGCGCGTGGACAGTCATGCGGCAGGAGCGTCTTGTGTCCGGATCTTTTGCCGCAATTGACATTCATTTATTTTCATAATTCAACTCTACGTCTGGCGTTCCTGGCATTAATGGGGGGCGCAGGAAGGTGGACCCCCGGGGCCACCCCCGCCCACCGCACCTCCAATACCAGGGTCAGCACGTTGCAGTGTAAAATCCGGTTGTGGCAGAAACAATCCTGATAATCTCCCGGCGGTGCCACGGAGAACGGCAGGGACAGATGGCACTAAATGCTCTACATGTGAAGTGGCTTCTGGGAAGGAAAAGCCGACATTTAATGAATTAAAGGGGAATGAAGCGAGCGGCGGCACGTCCCTAATCAGCCGGGGATCTCATGATCGCCCACATGTCATCCCGATCACCGCACGTGTAACATCTGCACGCGCTGAACGAGAGCGGGGGGAATTATCCCAAATGACCCCAATCACTCAACCCGGAGCTAATCCCCCGCAGACCCCAATCACTAAGATGTCCTGCCACGTAAAACCCAGAAAACTCAGCTTATTAGTGGACAAAATGGGTCACGAAGGGGGAGGGGTGCGTGCCGGCCAATCAACCTCTCCAGGACGGCGCAGAACTCACGTGCGGACGTAGGATCGTCTATGAGGACTACAGCAAAATGTCGGATTCAGAGGCCTCAAAAAGAAACGGTGGAACCCCAAATAACGAGGAGCGTCACGAGGTCCAGCAGTCGCAGCAGCTGTCGCGGGCGGTTATTGATGCCACCGATCAGCCACGCTAATGATGACAAGGACCAACCCCAGAACGAAGCCGTCACTTTTCCAGGAGAATGACTTGTTCCTACATCAATATTTCCAGTGGATTAAGCCTGGCATCCCCGCGGCACGTCCGCTCCACCTGCTCCTCACTCCAGAGACACAACCAGGCGACCGTCCGTGGTCGCCTGCCGCCCGTCTGAGGACTGTCCACACTAACAGGAGAAAAGGACATCACAAGTGTCACTCATCACGTATGACCAAAAGCTGCAGGAGAAGCGTCTCCCACCATGACACCAGACGATTCAGATCACGAGGAATGACCAATGGTGTCACGTAAAGGGACCGCCACGTCTGACCACGTAGGAAACATTCTCCATTTCTGGAATACGGAGAGTGCCCAGAACATTACAAGAACTATGGTACAACGTCATCTCCTTCACATCTGGGTTCTATGGAGTAACATGGCAAAGTGACACTCTAGAAGGCACTGTTATTCTAGTGGGCACTCTAGAAGGCACTATTACGGCGGGCACCCTAGCAGGCAGTGTTATTACGGCGGGCACCCTAGCAGGCAGTGTTATTACGGCGGGCAGCCTAGAATGCACGGTTACACCGGCGGGCACCCTAGAAGGCACGGTTACTCCGGCGGGCACCCTAGAAGGCACGGTTACTCCGTGGGCACTCCAGCGGGCAGTGTTATTACGGCGGGCACTCCAGCGGGCAGTGTTATTACGGCGGCGACTCTAGCAGGCAGTGTTATTACGGCGGGCACTCTAGAAGGCACTGTTATTGCGGCGGGAACTCTAGAAGGCACTTATAGCGGGCACTCCAGAAGGCACTGTTATTATGGCGGGCACTCTAGAAGGCACTGTTATTATAGCGGGCACTCTAGAAGGCACTGTTATTCCGGCTGGCACTCTAGAAGGCACTGTTACTCCGGTGAGCACTATAGAATACACTGTTACTCCGGCGGGCACTATAGAAGACCCTGTTACTCCGGCGGGCACTCTAGAAGGCACTGTTACTCCGGCGGGCACTCTAGAAGGCACTGTTACTCCGGCGGGCACTCTAGAAGGCACTGTTACTCCGGCGGGCACTCTAGAAGGCACTGTTACTCCGGCGGGCACTCTTGAAGGCACTGTTACTCCGGCGGGCACTATAGAATACACTGTTACTCCGGCGGGCACTCTAGAAGACCCTGTTACTCCGGTGAGCACTCTAGAAGACCCTGTTACTCCGGTGAGCACTCTAGAAGGCACTGTTACTCCGGCGGGCACTCTAGAAGGCACTTACTCCGGCGGGCACTCTAGAAGACACTGTTACTCCGGCGGGCACTATAGAAGACCCTGTTACTACGGTGAGCACTATAGAATACACTGTTACTCCGGTGAGCACTCTAGAAGACCCTGTTACTCCGGCAGGCACTCTAGAAGGCACTGTTACTATGGCGGACACTCTAACACGTGGTAGTCCTGAGATTTCCATCCACAATGTAGCACTGCGGTGTAATATAATGGACCTTCCATCTTTCTTCTGAGTGTCGTCATGGAGGAAACCACTGCTCCCCCCTATTAGAGTCCCGGGCCACGCGTCAGGGGAGTCTTACATACTGACAAATCAAGAATAAAGAAGCCGTAGATCCCGCTGACCAGACGTATCCCATGAACCGCTCAATACAACACATGCTGTAGACCCCCGCCCGAGAGTGCTGACGAGGTTCACGAGGAACGTGGAGACTGAAATCTGTGACCAGGTCGATCACTGTGGAGATCACGATCACTCCACTGGTCACACTTCTCGCTGCCTCTTTAAGTAGCACCGTTGCCTCAGAGCAGCGAGCCGTCTCACATGTGAGAGCATTGTTATTGCCAGTGTTAATGGAGGGAATCCCCCAGGGACACATTTTGCCTCTTTTTTTCCGGCTCTTAAGATAAAACTCTGACCACAAAACAGATGAGAAACAACGAAGGACGAAAAGCTGGAGAAAAACAGCAAGAAACGCCAGACAACAGCGATCACCCCGCAAAGCCCATAACCTGCACGGACATTACACAAATTAACGGATCAATAACCCAGAATGTGACCACAGCGGGATAAATGAGATAATAAAGATACTCTGCAGGCTCCTCCCCTTATTAAAGCCCCGCCCCTCCAATCATCTTCTGTTGTGGTTTAGTAGAAGTCTATTTTGTTCTTGATGTAATTGCGACCAGCTCCCCATGTACTGACTACCTGCTGAGCTTGTGCTTATAAAAAGTCAATCTAAAGGGCTGCACTGTAAAGCATGGGGGAGGGAAGCCGGCCGTACACTAGACATTTCAGAACACTGCTTTCTGAACAAGCGGTCTTTCATTCTTGGTCTATGAGGGTGTCATTCTGGATGTCTACTGGAATTAGTCAAATCACTGAAAATTGGTAGATTGATTGTTGCCTGGGTGGGACTGCAAACAATGGGGTGCACATCATTAGTTTACCACACAGCAGACGCTCCAGACCGCCAAAGCAAAAAGGGAACCCAATGACCGCCAAAGCAAAGGGAACCCCCTGACCGCCACAGCAAAGGGAACCCCCTGACCGCCACAGCAAAGGGAACCCCCTGACCGCCACAGCAAAGGGAACTCCCTGACCGCCACAGCAAAGGGAACCCCCTGACCGCCACAGCAAAGGAAACCCCCTGACCGCCACAGCAAAGGAAACCCCCTGACCGCCACAGCAAAGGGAACCCCCTGACCGCCACAGCAAAGGAAACCCCCTGACCACCAAAGAAAAGGGAACCCATGATCAAAGCAAAGGGAACACCGACCACAAAAGCAAAGGGAACCCCCTGACCGCCAAAGCAAAGGGAACCCCTTGACCACCAAAGCAAAGGTAACCCCCTGACCGCCAAAGCAAAGGGAACCCCCTGACCACCAAAGCAAAGGGAATCCCGACCACCAAAGCAAAAGGAACCCCCTGACCACCAAAGCAAAGGGAACCCCCTGACCACCAAAGCAAAGGGAACCCCCTGACCACCAAAGCAAAGGGAACCCCCTGACCACCAAAGCAAAGGGAACCCATGATCAAAGCAAAGGGAACCCCCTGACCACAAAAGCAAAGGGAACCCCCTGACTACCAAAGCAAAGGGAACCCACTGACCACCAAAGCAAAGGGAACCCCCTGACCACAAAAGCAAAGGGAACCCCCTGACCACAAAAGCAAATGGAACACCCTGACCACAAAAGCGAAGGGAACCAATGACGGACAAAGCAAAGGGAACCAATGACGGACAAAGCCAAGGAACCCTTGACCGACAGAGCAAAGGAACCCCTGACCACCAGAGCAAAAGAACCCCTAACCGCCAGAGCAAATGAACCCCTGACTATCAAGCCTCGGGTTTAACCTTCAAGGGGTTGACTACGATTGGAAAAACATGGCTGCTTTCTTCCAGATATGAAACACACCTGTCCATAGGTTTGTGTCTGGTATTGCAGCTAAGTGCCACTGAATTGAATGGGGCTGGGCTGTAATACCACATACAAGCTGTGGACAGGTGTGGAGTTGTTTTCGGGATAAGGCTGCCATGTCTTTCTAATCCTGTACAACTGCCCACTGTTATGGATAACACTCATCATTGTCATTAGTAAATAAGGCTGCCCCTATAACAGAGATTTGTGGGCCCTCTTGGGGTCGAATGTAGAACATTTCCCATAATTCTTGCAAAACTAATTGAAAGTTACGAAAGAGAAGAAAAATATTCAGAATTTTAAAAAACAAACACAAAAAGGGAAAAGAAAATAAACTAGAAATCAGCTGCAACCGTCTTCTTTGTCTGCAGAAAACTCCAATGTGAGCGCAGACGGGGAGCGGCACGATGCGCCAGCACCAGATGTCCATTATTTGGGATAATTACCATCCTGATCAGCAGGGGCTGATGTCTGAGTCTGCAAAAAAAGTCTCAAAATTGTCTCCGTGCCAAGATCTCCCATCTCAGTTCTGCTCAATGTGCAGATCACCAGAGAGTCCTAAAGGTGGATAATATTTATAGATCTATGAATTACAAGCCATCATGATACACTGACGACTCCACAATCCACTTCATGGTGACAACCTTAGACCTCGTTCACACGGAGAAGATTACATGTGGGTTCTCTATGTATTTAAGCCAAAAACTTAAAAGGAAACCGAAAAAATATATAAAAGATGTCAAAGTATCTCCTCTCCTGGACTCAAATATAGTTGGCTTAAAAAAAAAAAAAAAGAAGACATGAAAAACTGCACTGTGTAAACAAGGCATTAAAAGGGAATCTGTGACCACGTAAATGAGGCTAAATTACTTGTCAATGATCAGTAGTTTTTATAAAAAATTACCTTTTCTCATGAAGCTTAAATAATGTTTCAGACCTGCACTCACTATTCTGCTGGTGGAGTCACTGTGTACATACATTACTTATCCTGTACTGATCCTGAGTTATATCCTGTATTATACTCCAGAGCTGCACTCACTATTCTGCTGGTGGAGTCACTGTGTACATACATTACTTATCCTGTACTGATCCTGAGTTACATCCTGTATTATACTCCAGAGCTGCACTCACTATTCTGCTGGTGGAGTCACTGTGTACATACATTACATTACTTATCCTGTACTGATCCTGAGTTACATCCTGTATTATACTCCAGAGCTGCACTCACTATTCTGCTGGTGGAGTCACTGTGTACATACATTACTTATCCTGTACTGATCCTGAGTTATATCCTGTATTATACTCCAGAGCTGCACTCACTATTCTGCTGGTGGAGTCACTGTGTACATACATTACATTACTTATCCTGTACTGATCCTGAGTTACATCCTGTATTATACTCCAGAGCTGCACTCACTATTCTGCTGGTGGAGTCACTGTGTACATACATTACATTACATATCCTGTACTGATCCTGAGTTACATCCTGTATTATACTCCAGAGCTGCACTCACTATTCTGCTGGTGGAGTCACTGTGTACATACATTACATTACTTATCCTGTACTGATCCTGAGTTACATCCTGTATTATACTGCAGAGCTGCACTCACTATTCTGCTGGTGGAGTCACTGTGTACATACATTACATTACTTATCCTATACTGATCCTGAGTTACATCCTGTATTATACTCCAGAGCTGCACTCACTATTCTGCTGGTGGAGTCACTGTGTACATACATTACATTACTTATCCTGTACTGATCCTGAGTTACATCCTGTATTATACTCCAGAGCTGCACTCACTATTCTGCTGGTGGAGTCACTGTGTACATACATTACATTACTTATCCTGTACTGATCCTGAGTTACATCCTGTATTATACTCCAGAGCTACACTCACTATTCTGCTGGTGGAGTCACTGTGTACATACATTACTTATCCTGTACAGATCCTGAGTTACATCCTGTATTATACTCCAGAGCTGCACTCACTATTCTGCTGGTGGAGTCACTGTGTACATACATTACATTACTTATCCTGTACTGATCCTGAGTTACATCCTGTATTATACTCCAGAGCAGCACTCACTATTCTGCTGGTGGAGTCACTGTGTACATACATTACATTACTTATCCTGTACTGATCCTGAGTTACATCCTGTATTATACTCCAGAGCAGCACTCACTATTCTGCTGGTGGAGTCACGGTGTACATACATTACATTACTTATCCTGTACTGATCCTGAGTTATATCCTGTATTATACTCCAGAGCTGCACTCACTATTCTGCTGGTGGAGTCACTGTGTACATACATTACTTATGCTGTACTGATCCGGAGTTATATCCTGTATTATACTCCGGAGCTGCACTCACTATTCTGCTGGAGGAGTCACTGTGTGCATACATTACATTACATATCCTGCACGGATTCTGAGTTATATCCTGTATTATACTCCAGAGCTGCACTCACTATTCTGCTGGTGGAGTCACTGTGTGCATACATTACATTACTTATCCTGTACTGATCCTGAGTTACATCCTGTATTATACTGCAGAGCTGCACTCACTATTCTGCTGGTGGAGTCACTGTGTACATACATTACATTACTTATCCTATACTGATCCTGAGTTACATCCTGTATTATACTCCAGAGCTGCACTCACTATTCTGCTGGTGGAGTCACTGTGTACATACATTACATTACTTATCCTGTACTGATCCTGAGTTACATCCTGTATTATACTCCAGAGTTGCACTCACTATTCTGCTGGTGGAGTCACTGTGTACATACATTACATTACTTATCCTGTACTGATCCTGAGTTACATCCTGTATTATACTCCAGAGCTACACTCACTATTCTGCTGGTGGAGTCACTGTGTACATACATTACTTATCCTGTACTGATCCTGAGTTACATCCTGTATTATACTCCAGAGCTGCACTCACTATTCTGCTGGTGGAGTCACTGTGTACATACATTACATTACTTATCCTGTACTGATCCTGAGTTACATCCTGTATTATACTCCAGAGCTGCACTCACTATTCTGCTGGTGGAGTCACTGTGTACATACATTACATTACTTATCCTGTACTGATCCTGAGTTACATCCTGTATTATACTCCAGAGCTGCACTCACTATTCTGCTGGTGGAGTCACTGTGTACATACATTACATTACTTATCCTGTACTGATCCTGAGTTACATCCTGTATTATACTCCAGAGTTGCACTCACTATTCTGCTGGTGGAGTCACTGTGTACATACATTACATTACTTATCCTGTACTGATCCTGAGTTACATCCTGTATTATACTCCAGAGCTACACTCACTATTCTGCTGGTGGAGTCACTGTGTACATACATTACTTATCCTGTACTGATCCTGAGTTACATCCTGTATTATACTCCAGAGCTGCACTCACTATTCTGCTGGTGGAGTCACTGTGTACATACATTACATTACTTATCCTGTACTGATCCTGAGTTACATCCTGTATTATACTCCAGAGCTGCACTCACTATTCTGCTGGTGGAGTCACTGTGTACATACATTACATTACTTATCCTGTACTGATCCTGAGTTACATCCTGTATTATACTCCAGAGCAGCACTCACTATTCTGCTGGTGGAGTCACGGTGTACATACATTACATTACTTATCCTGTACTGATCCTGAGTTATATCCTGTATTATACTCCAGAGCTGCACTCACTATTCTGCTGGTGGAGTCACTGTGTACATACATTACTTATGCTGTACTGATCCGGAGTTATATCCTGTATTATACTCCGGAGCTGCACTCACTATTCTGCTGGAGGAGTCACTGTGTGCATACATTACATTACATATCCTGCACGGATTCTGAGTTATATCCTGTATTATACTCCAGAGCTGCACTCACTATTCTGCTGGTGGAGTCACTGTGTGCATACATTACATTACATATCCTGTACTGATCCTGAGTTACATCCTGTATTATACTCCAGAGCTGCACTCACTATTCTGCTGGTGGAGTCACTGTGTGCATACATTACATTACATATCCTGCACGGATTCTGAGTTATATCCTGTATTATACTCCAGAGCTGCACTCACTATTCTGCTAGTGGAGTCACTGTGTACATACATTACATTATTTATCCTGTACTGATCCTGAGTTATATCCTGTATTATACTCCAGAGCTGCACTCACTATTCTGCTGGTGGAGTCACTGTGTGCATACATTACATTACATATCCTGCACGGATTCTGAGTTATATCCTGTATTATACTCCGGAGCTGCACTCACTATTCTGCTGGTGGAGTCACTGTGTGCATACATTACATTACATATCCTGCACGGATTCTGAGTTATATCCTGTATTATACTCCGGAGCTGCACTCACTATTCTGCTGGTGGAGTCACTGTGTGCATACATTACATTACATATCCTGCACGGATTCTGAGTTATATCCTGTATTATACTCCAGAGCTGCACTCACTATTCTGCTGGTGGAGTCACTGTGTACATACATTACATATCCTGCACGGATTCTGAGTTACATCCTGTATTATACTCCAGAGCTGCACTCACTATTCTGCTGGTGGAGTCACTGTGTACATACATTACATTACTTATCCTGTACTGATCCTGAGTTATATCCTGTATTATACTCCAGAGCTGCACTCACTATTCTGCTGGTGGAGTCACTGTGTACATACATTACATATCCTGTACTGATCCTGAGTTATATCCTGTATTATACTCCAGAGCTGCACTCACTATTCTGCTGGTGGAGTCACTGTGTACATACATTACTTATCCTGTACTGATCCTGAGTTATATCCTGTATTATACTCCAGAGCTGCACTCACTATTCTGCTGGTGGAGTCACTGTGTACATACATTACATTACATATCCTGCACGGATTCTGAGTTACATCCTGTATTATACTCCAGAGCTGCACTCACTATTCTGCTGGAGGAGTCACTGTGTACATACATTACATTACTTATCCTGTGCTGATCCTGAGTTACATCCTGTATTATACTCCAGAGCTGCACTCACTATTCTGCTGGTGGAGTCACTGTGTATATACATTACTTATCCTGTACTGATCCCGAGTTACATCCTGTATTATACTCCAGAGCTGCACTCACTATTCTGCTGGTGTAGTCACTGTGTACATACATTACATTACTTATACTGTACTGATCCTGAGTTACATCCTGTATTATACTCCAGAGCTGCACTCACTATTCTGCTGGTGGAGTCTCTGTACATACATTACATTACTTATCCTGTACTGATCCTGAGTTATATCCTGTATTATACTCCAGAGCTGCCCTCACTATTCTGCTGGTGGAGTCACTGTGTACATACATTACATTACTTATCCTGTACTGATCCTGAGTTACATCCTGTATTATACTCCAGAGCTGCACTCACTATTCTGCTGGTGGAGTCACTGTGTACATTACATTACATTACTTATCCTGTACTGATCCGGAGTTACATCCTGTATTATACTCCAGAGCTGCACTCACTATTCTGCTGGTGGAGTCACTGTGTACATACATTACATTACTTATCCTGTACTGATCCTGAGTTACATCCTGTATTATACTCCAGAGCTGCACTCACTATTCTGCTGGTGGAGTCACTGTGTACATTACATTACATTACTTATCCTGTACTGATCCTGAGTTATATCCTGTATTATACTCCAGAGCTGCAGTCACTATTCTGCTGGTGCAGTCACTGTGTACATACATTACATTACTTATCCTGTACTGATCCTGAGTTACATCCTGTATTATACTCCAGAGCTGCACTCACTATTCTGCTGGCGCAAACAGATTTAAAGGGCCAGTGTCAAGTACTCTGTATATAAAAGATGAATAATTGTATGAAACGAAAAGTTCTGGACATGTTTGTGCTGCTGTGTTTAGAGGACAATGGAACAAGCTGTGTGAGCAGGACTAGGCGTCAGCCCCTGTAGGTAGGACGTGTATGTGATATAGTTATGTAATGCTATATGCAGCTGCTTTAGTCCCATGTTGGTTATTTGTCACAGTCCGCTGGCTATAAAGTGTGCAGGTGGCAGGATAGTCTGATACAAGGAGCTGACACACAGCAGACACATCGGAGTGACAGGTGACGTCTCGGGGGGCATTCTTTGGGCACAGGCCGCGTCGCTACAAAGTGAGTTATATTTCGCCGCGGGGGGGGGGGGGGGGGGAACACAGCAGGAGATGCGGAGGAGGCTGAGCAGGAGAGCATCACATAATCCTACAAATAGATTCACTACCACAGGATTATTACTGCAACCTGACAGATCCCAAGTGCACAGAGCAGAACACCGAATGCAGCTCCGGGTGTAACTTGCAATCCGAGGGAGTGAAGTAGATCCCACCAGGATTACACATTGACGGCCTAGACTTATCCTGGGTGTCAATGTGGGACCCTCAGAACAGTGTCAGCAGCCGGGCTGAGTACCGGACACGAGGATGCTGGGAGTCCTGTCCAGCCGCTTCTTCCCACCGCCGCTGTGGTCACGTGCAGCCTGTAATGATCACTTAGGCCGCGCTCACAACGCACCGCGCCCGGATAATCACGTCTTGAGGCTTTTTTCCATTCTCTGAAGAGGCCGAGATAAACATTTCATCCATTTACTGAAGGAAAAAGCTTTATTTTCCTCCTCGGATTATCAGATGCGGCTTCACCGATGTCTGCAAAACCACCTAAGTGAGAGGAAATGAGTCTGAAAGCTAAAAGCGAAGAGCGGCGTCCGGAGAAGACATGAAGAATGGACCCGACCCCAAACCTCAGGAGGACGGGGAAAACCAGCGAAGAAGAGGGTCACATGTCAGACCGCTCCCAGCGACGTCACTAACGGACAGTCATACACCGGATCTAGAGGAGCCCAACACTCAGGATATATACAATGACCCCCACGTGTATAGGAATAGCAGTTACTGTAGTATAAGGAGTGTGGATATTATATATCAGTGATGTAACAGGAGGCGGGGCTGTGACAACCTCTCACACATGATATACAGGCTGGTTGTCAGTAGTAATAGATGAATAGCTGTGACTGTATATAAGATGTGTGGATCTCATGTCTGATCACAGTGTAATTATATTATATATCAGTGATGTCAGTAACAGGAGGCGGGGCTGTGACAACCTCTCACACATGATATACAGGCTGGTTGTCAGTAGTAATAGATGAATAGCTGTTACTGTATATAAGATGTGTGGATCTCATGTCTGATCACAATGTAATTATATTATATATCAGTGATGTCAGTAACAGGGGGCGGGGCTGTGACAACCTCTCACACATGATATACAGGCTGGTTGTCAGTAGTAATAGATGAATAGCTGTGACTGTATATAAGATGTGTGGATCTCATGTCTGATCACAATGTAATTATATTATATATCAGTGATGTCAGTAACAGGAGGCGGGGCTGTGACAACCTCTCACACATGATATACAGGCTGGTTGTCAGTAGGGATAGATGAATAGCTGTCACTGTATATAAGATGTGTGGATCTCATGTCTGATCACAGTGTAATTATATTATATATCAGTGATGTCAGTAACAGGGGGCGGAGCTGTGACAACCTCTCACACATGATATACAGGCTGGTTGTCAGTAGGAATAGATGAATAGCTGTGACTGTATAGAAGATGTGTGGATCTCATGTCTGATCACAGTGTAATTATATTATATATCAGTGATGTCAGTAACAGGGGGCGGGGCTGTGACAACCTCTCACACATGATATACAGGCTGGTTGTCAGTTACGGGGCGGGGAGGCGTGTTCTGTAGAGTAGACACGTTCCCGCCCTCTTTACATTCGGTTACCTGGGTTACATCCCGGACAGTCCACTGAGCACATTATATAAGGAGGTAAATAATCTGCTGCTTGTTCATCACGGCTCTTATTAAAGTAACAGCTTCCAGATGTAGCAGAGCTCAGCGCTGACACAGACGCGCTATTAAAGCACCGCACTTCATTTAATTGCAGCTGCCCCACTTAACAGAAATCTGGGCTATAAACCGTCCAGGCCTCTCCGCAGAAGATGTAATCTCGCA
Source organism: Rhinoderma darwinii (assembly GCF_050947455.1). NCBI lineage: Eukaryota > Metazoa > Chordata > Amphibia > Anura > Rhinodermatidae > Rhinoderma > Rhinoderma darwinii. Next base: position 70,577,506 of record NC_134699.1, on the reverse strand, counting down.
ATTTGGCAAATGTGTCTCCATTCAGAGGCGGTCATTAGAGCTCATTACATTACGGGGGCTTGTCACGCGGCCCTCTAATGACAGCGAGGACGACTGTGACCGCAGGTAAGACGTGGCCCCGAGTCACTAGAAAAATATGACACCAACGTCACCGCACTAGATCCAGCGACAGCAAACACAGCTCAGCATCACGAGTCCAATAATCCGGCAAACTCAGGACTACAGAGGTGCCACATTATCAGAGAAGATTTCCCATTATGTGGCAGGGAGTCCACGGGGCTCCTCATTGTCCGGGGGTCCACAATGTCACTATTTATAGTGTGAACATACCACACGGCTGGTGCCGGTGCGGCCAAGTCTAGTCTTCTAATACGATTTAACAAGGACTCCGTGTAGACCCCCGAAGTCCTCGACTACCATATGAACTCTGGTTAGTGCAGCAGAGGACGGTCATTGCCCCATGACTAATACTGTATGAAATGGCACATCAATAGAATATAGATACAGAACGGCGGTGGCTGACTACGACTACATATCATGCCAAGCCTTGTCACAGCAGCACCGGATTGTCACTGGTTTCAGAGAAAGTCGCAAATTTACAAATCGAAAGGAATTGTGTCCACGTTTGGTACAAGACATATGATGTCATACAATATGTTCTATTACATCTATAATGTGGGCTGTCATGCGGATGAACAAGAATACGAGCTATATATGAAGAATGGAACCACCGAGGAGAACGTCGAGGGATAACAGCGTCATCCACAGGTGAGGATCTCCGATGAGGATTTCTAAGTAATGGTGGCGTTGTCCAACCTGCTCCACCTGTCTGAACATCTCCACAGACCCGGTCACCCCTAAGGGGGTGGATGAGGAGAAGTCAGGAACCTACACCTATCCTCCATACAGGACAAGACTCACACTGCAGAGGACCACCCCCGGGGACTCCAGACCGAGACCACACCCCCTCGGGACCCCACCAGACCGAGACCACACCCCCTCGGGACCCCACCAGACCGAGACCACACCCCCTCGGGACTCCACCAGACCGGGACCACACCCCCTCGGGACCCCACCAGACCGAGACCACACCCCCTCGGGACCCCACCAGACCGAGACCACACCCCCTCGGGACTCCACCAGACCGAGACCACACCCCCTCGGGACCCCACCAAAAGTTACAAGATGAGATCTCCAGACAAGAAGAGCAGAAGTCACTCCCAGTCTCCAAACTGATCCACCAGCCGGAGGTAGAGAAAGGCGAACTGATGATGAAACCTCCTGCACAAGCGGGCGGACATTTCTCCAGCACATCCCACAGATGATCCATCACATTGAGATCTGGAGAATTTGGAGACGACACCTTGAAGTCTTTGTCATGTTCCTCATCATTCCTGGACAATGTCTGCAGTGTGGCGGGGGCGTTCTCCTGCTGACAGGGGGCACTGCCATGAAGGGGGTCTGTAGCAATGTTTGGGTCGGTGGTACGTGACACATCCACATAAAGGTCAGGACACAAGGTTTCCGGGATCATCACCCTGCCCCCACCGACATGTCTTCTTCCCATAATGCATCCGGGTGCCATCTCTTACCCAGATAAGCGACGCACACGCACCCAGGCGTCCACATGATGCCACACGTGATTCAACAGACCCGGCGTCTTCTTCCATTACTCCAGGTCAGATGATCACGTGACCATTGTAGGCGCTCTTGTTGGTGGACTGGGTCGGCATGGGTGCTCTGTCTGGTCTGCAGCTACCCGGCCCCATATACAGCGAGCTGCGATGTTCTGCATATTCGGACACCTTTCTATCATAGATAGCAGTAACGTCATCAGTAATTTGTGGTACAGCAGATCTTCTGTGTGATCTGACCACATGTGCGGGGGAGGGGAGGCCGGCCCATCAATCAACCTTTCGTCCTTCTTTTGAGCACTTTTGGTCGGTTCTGACCAGTACATACCGGGGACACCCCACAAGACCAGCAACACCCCACAAGACCGGGAGCACCCCACAAGACCAGCAACACCCCACAAGACCGGGAGCAACCCACAAGACCAGCAACACCCACAAGGCCGGGAGCACCACACAAGACCGGGAGCACCCCACAAGACCGGGAGCACCCCACAAGACCGGGAGCACCCCACAAGACCAGCAACACCCCACAAGACATTCTGGAGAAGATCTGATCCAGTCATCTGCACATCACAATATACACACACACACACACACACACACACACACACACACAATGTACTCATAATATAAAATCTATACAATATACACACTATACACTGATCGTTCTGGTAGCAGCACTGTGGGGATCACTAAGACATAGGGCATCACTGGGGAGGATAAGCTACGACAAGGGGCGCCACTCGGGGGATAAGCTACGACAAGGGGCGCCACTCGGGGGATAAGCTGCGACAAGGGGCGCCACTCGGGGGATAAGCTACGACAAGGGGCAGCACCGGGTACATAGATATAACAAGGTGCGCCATGCTGTGGAATAATCTACTGAAGACGTAATCCACATGCCCCTCGTGTGCTCGTGGTGTGAGGTGCGTACGCGGTCCTCATAGATTCTGTCACATTCTGCCCCATCTCTGAAATAAGACCCTGAGGGTGGAGCAACCACTTATTCTCCTCGCACAGATCGCACGGGGGAGTCTGGCAGTGCGCCTGTTACCACCGACATACACCGGGTTAACGGACTCCCAGATAGTGGTGTAATATGGGGGCACTACAAGGCACACCCATCCCATCTGACAGATAATCCAAATACCAGGAAGCGGTTACTGAATATATCCGCCTGCAGGGGGCGCCGTTTACAGCAGTGATGTCATTACTCCTCTTGACATTACAGGGGACTGGTGTCAGTGATGTCATTACTACTCTGGACATTACAGGGGACTGGTGTCAGTGATGTCATTACTCCTCTGGACATTACAGGGGACTGGTGTCAGTGATGTCATTACTACTCTGGACATTACAGGGGACTGGTGTCAGTGATGTCATTACTCCTCTGGACATTGCAGGGGACTGGTGTCAGTGATGTCATTACTCCTCTGGACATTACAGGGGACTGGTGTCAGTGATGTCATTACTCCTCTGGACATTACAGGGGACTGGTGTCAGTGATGTCATTACTCCTCCGGACATTACAGGGGACTGGTGTCAGTGATGTCATTACTCCTCTCCACATTACAGGGGACTGGTGTCAGTGATGTCATTGCTCCTCTCCACATTACAGGGGACTGGTGTCAGTGATGTCATTACTCCTCTCCACATTACAGGGGACTGGTGTCAGTGATGTCATTACTCCTCTGGACATTACAGGGGACTGGTGTCAGTGATGTCATTACTCCTCTCCACATTACAGGAGACTGGTGTCAGTGATGTCATTACTCCTCTCCACATTACAGGGGACTGGTGTCAGTGATGTCATTACTCCTCTCCACATTACAGGGGACTGGTGTCAGTGATGTCATTACTCCTCTCCACATTACAGGGGACTGGTGTCAGTGATGTCATTACTCCTCTCCACATTACAGGGGACTGGTGTCAGTGATGTCATTACTCCTCTGGACATTACAGGGGACTGGTGTCAGTGATGTCATTACTCCTCCGGACATTACAGGGGACTGGTGTCAGTGATGTCATTACTCCTCCGGACATTACAGGGGACTGGTGTCAGTGATGTCATTACTCCTCTGGACATTACAGGGGACTGGTGTCAGTGATGTCATTACTCCTCTCCACATTACAGGGGACTGGTGTCAGTGATGTCATTACTCCTCTGGACATTACAGGGGACTGGTGTCAGTGATGTCATTACTCCTCTGGACATTACAGGGGACTGGTGTCAGTGATGTCATTACTCCTCTCCACATTACAGGGGACTGGTGTCAGTGATGTCATTGCTCCTCTCCACATTACAGGGGACTGGTGTCAGTGATGTCATTACTCCTCTCCACATTACAGGGGACTGGTGTCAGTGATGTCATTACTCCTCTCCACATTACAGGGGACTGGTGTCAGTGATGTCATTACTCCTCTCCACATTACAGGGGACTGGTGTCAGTGATGTCATTACTCCTCTCCACATTACAGGGGACTGGTGTCAGTGATGTCATTACTCCTCTCCACATTACAGGGGACTGGTGTCAGTGATGTCATTACTCCTCTCCACATTACAGGGGACTGGTGTCAGTGATGTCATTACTCCTCTCCACATTACAGGGGACTGGTGTCAGTGATGTCATTACTCCTCTGGACATTACAGGGGACTGGTGTCAGTGATGTCATTACTCCTCTCCACATTACAGGGGACTGGTGTCAGTGATGTCATTACTCCTCTCCACATTACAGGGGACTGGTGTCAGTGATGTCATTACTCCTCTGGACATTACAGGGGACTGGTGTCAGTGATGTCATTACTCCTCTCCACATTACAGGGGACTGGTGTCAGTGATGTCATTGCTCCTCTCCACATTACAGGGGACTGGTGTCAGTGATGTCATTACTCCTCTCGACATTACAGGGAACTGGTGTCAGTGATGTCATTACTCCTCTGGACATTACAGGGGACTGGTGTCAGTGATGTCATTACTCCTCTCCACATTACAGGGGACTGGTGTCAGTGATGTCATTGCTCCTCTCCACATTACAGGGGACTGGTGTCAGTGATGTCATTGCTCCTCTCCACATTACAGGGGACTGGTGTCAGTGATGTCATTACTCCTCTGGACATTACAGGGGACTGGTGTCAGTGATGTCATTACTCCTCTGGACATTACAGGGGACTGGTGTCAGTGATGTCATTACTCCTCCGGACATTACAGGGGACTGGTGTCAGTGATGTCATTACTCCTCTGGACATTACAGGGGACTGGTGTCAGTGATGTCATTACTCCTCTCCACATTACAGGGGACTGGTGTCAGTGATGTCATTACTCCTCTCCACATTACAGGGGACTGGTGTCAGTGATGTCATTGCTCCTCTCCACATTACAGGGGACTGGTGTCAGTGATGTCATTACTCCTCTGGACATTACAGGGGACTGGTGTCAGTGATGTCATTACTCCTCTGGACATTACAGGGGACTGGTGTCAGTGATGTCATTGCTCCTCTCCACATTACAGGGGACTGGTGTCAGTGATGTCATTACTCCTCTCCACATTACAGGGGACTGGTGTCAGTGATGTCATTACTCCTCTCCACATTACAGGGGACTGGTGTCAGTGATGTCATTGCTCCTCTCCACATTACAGGGGACTGGTGTCAGTGATGTCATTACTCCTCTCCACATTACAGGGGACTGGTGTCAGTGATGTCATTACTCCTCTCCACATTACAGGGGACTGGTGTCAGTGATGTCATTACTCCTCTCCACATTACAGGGGACTGGTGTCAGTGATGTCATTGCTCCTTTCGACCATACAGGGACTTGTGTCAGTGATGTCACCAGTTTACAGGCCTGCCAAAATGCTGCATAAAAGGTCAGGCGGACTTAACCCTTTCTATCACCTCTCTGCTGGGGAGGCTGCAGTCAGGATTCCGCAGGTCAGCAAACGTGGTTACTATGGAAACTTCATGGACAGCGGAGGTCCGGTGTTACTGATTAATTACACGAAGCAAGAAAATATTCACACCGGCACGAAGATAAATGATTAACTCCCCTCACAATGTAAAGAACTTGTGTACGACAGCCCCCATATCCCGGGGTGCACAATGTAACCCCTGAGATCTGCCTGAGGAAAGCTGGGTACGTGTACTGGAAGTCATATTGGTTACCACCAGGGTGTAAATATGAGGGGGTGCAGAGGTGGTGGGGGCACCCAGACTAGACAGCAGTGCTACACATCATGTGATGGCTGGGGGGGGGGGGCTGTTGCTATGGACACAGGCAAGGATCAGAGCATGAGACACAGGCAAGATGGCGTCCACCGTGACTCCGCCGCCCTCACTTATCTCTCTCCCACCACAAACAGGAAATTACATTTTCCAAAACGAACCGTTTTCAGGAATCGTCTCATCCTTAAAGGGCCGGCGTCCAGTGTTCTGGACATGACATTTCATCAATGCAGAAAGAAAAACTGCAGCAAATCTCTAACAGACTTTGTGTTTCATTCCTCTCCATTTTAAAGATCTCTGCTTGCTGTCAGTACATGGAAACATTGTTGTTGTTTGCTGCCAGCTGAGGGTTTGGTACAACGTAACAGGGTAGACTGGAGTACAGCTGCTGCGTTTACTTCACAGATGGTGGTCTATACTGATACATTGTAACAAAGTCTCAGCTTCGTGAGCAGGACTAGATCCAGAGGCAGAGTGAGCCCGATAATGAAAATTGTACCAGCGCGAATAAGCTGCAATCCCAAAAATAGTGGCCACACCCCGGACACCCGCTCTATAATACACAGTGCACGGCCGCAGGTCTTATATACTGGCAAAGCAGAATGATGACCCATTCCCCATCAGACCGGAGATCAGCGGCGTGTACCGACCCCTAGACACATCAGCGGTGTGTACCGACCCCCATCAGACAAGAGATCAGCGGCATATACCTACCCCCCGACAGATCAGCGGTGTGTACCGACCCCCCCATCAGACAAGAGATCAGCGGCATATACCTACCCCCCCAGACAGATCAGCGGTGTGTACCGACCCCATCAGACAAGAGATCAGCGGCATATACCTACCCCCCCAGACAGATCAGCGGTGTGTACCGACCCCCCCCCCATCAGACAAGAGATCAGCGGCATATACCTACCCCCCCAGACAGATCAGCGGTGTGTACCGACCCCCATCAGACAAGAGATCAGCGGCATATACCTACCCCCCCAGACAGATCAGCGGTGTGTACCGACCCCCCCCATCAGACAAGAGATCAGCGGCATATACCGACCCCCTAGACACATCAGCGGTGTGTACCGACCCCATCAGACAAGAGATCAGCGGCATATACCTACCCCCCCAGACAGATCAGCGGTGTGTACCGACCCCCCCCCCATCAGACAAGAGATCAGCGGCATATACCTACCCCCCCAGACAGATCAGCGGTGTGTACCGACCCCCCCCCCATCAGACAAGAGATCAGCGGCATATACCGACCCCCCCAGACAGGAAATCAGCGGCATGTACCAACCCCCCCCCCCCGACAGGAAATCAGCGGCATGTACCAACCCCCCCCCCCCCCCATCAGACAGGAAATCAGCGGCATGTACCCAACCCCCCCCCCCCCCCGACAGGAAATCAGCGGCATGTACCAACCCCCCCCATCAGACAGGAAATCAGCGGCATGTACCGACCCCCCCCCCCCCATCAGACAGGAGATTAGCGGCATGTACCAACCCCCCCATCAGACAGGAAATCAGCAGCATATACCAACCCCCCCCCCCGCAATCAGACAGGAAATCAGCGGCATGTACCAACCCCCCCCCCCCATCAGACAGGAAATCAGCGGCATGTACCAACCCCCCCCCCCCCATCAGACAGGAAATCAGCGGCATGTACCAACCCCCCCCCCCCATCGGACAGGAAATCAGCAGCATATACCAACCCCACCCCCCATCAGACAGGAAATCGAAATCAGCGGCATGTACCGACCCCCCCCCCCCCCCATCAGACAGGAAATCAGCAGCATATACCAACCCCCCCCCAGACAGGAAATCAGCGGCATGTACCGACCTCCCCCCCCCTCATCAGACACGACAGGAGATTAGCGGCATGTACCAACCCCCCCATCAGACAGGAAATCAGCGGCATGTACCGACCTCCCCCCCCCCCATCAGACAGGAGATTAGCGGCATGTACCAACCCCCCCATCAGACAGGAAATCAGCAGCATATACCAACCCCCCCCCCCAGACAGGAAATCAGCGGCATGTACCAACCCCACCCCCCATCAGACAGGAAATCGAAATCAGCGGCATGTACCGACCTCCCCCCCCCCATCAGACAGGAGATTAGCGGCATGTACCAACCCCCCCATCAGACAGGAAATCAGCAGCATATACCAACCCCCCCCCCCCAGACAGGAAATCAGCGGCATGTACCAACCCCCCCCCCTCATCAGACAGGAAATCAGCGGCATGTACCGACCCCCCCATCAGACAGGAAATCAGCGGCATGTAGCGACCCCCCCATCAGACAGGAAATCAGCGGCATGTACCGACCCCCCCATCAGACAGGAAATCAGCGGCATGTACCGACCCCCCCATCAGACAGGAAATCAGCGGCATGTAGCGACCCCCTAGACACATCAGCGGTGTGTACCGACCCCCTAGACACATCAGCGGTGTGTACCGACCCCCTAGACACATCAGCGGTGTGTACCGACCCCATCAGACAAGAGATCAGCGGCATATACCTACCCCCCCAGACAGATCAGCGGTGTGTACCGACCCCCCCCCCCATCAGACAAGAGATCAGCGGCATATACCTACCCCCCCAGACAGATCAGCGGTGTGTACCGACCCCCCCCCCCCATCAGACAAGAGATCAGCGGCATATACCGACCCCCCCAGACAGGAAATCAGCGGCATGTACCGACCTCCCCCCCCCCCCCCATCAGACACGACAGGAGATTAGCGGCATGTACCAACCTCCCCCATAACACATGGTCCCTGGTATGACCCCCCCCCCCCCCCGTACCACAAATAAAAACACCCCAGACTGGTAAGTGGGTGTAATACAGCGCTGCCCTATATATCCAGGATACTGACCCCCCCACTGCTGCTGCCGGCGTGTGAGGAGTCGTGTACTGAACATAATCATGGGGCGATGCCAGGATAGAATACAGTATAAAATACAGGGGGTGCCGGGGTCCTAGCCCACCAGTAACGCTGGGAATGATGAGGTCCAGAGTTTTGTGCTCGGCCGGCGCAGGGTTAACGCTCGGGGGTTCCGTGTCATCTCCCGGTGATCGACTTAACGAAATGACAGAAACACATTAAAGGTTTAAATGATTAGACGACAATTCATTAACGAGATGTAATCAATGAGACCCCCCCCCCCCCCCCCCCAGCCTGATGTCACCTCCGAGCCAAGTCCATGTAATGCAAGACAGATCAGCGGCCTAAGCCGCCGCTAATCCCGAGGCCATGATACTGTGCAATGATCCAGCGTGACCCCCCCACACACTGCCCACACCGGGTATCTAAGGTGGGGGTGTGAGATACAGTCTCCTGAGCCCCTGTATCTAAGCCAATCGTGTGTGATACCGTCTGCTGAGCCCCTGTATCTAATCCTATCGTGTGTCATACCGTCTCCTGAGCCGTGTATCTAATCCTTTCAGTGGCGGAATATAAAGGGGTCAGTGGCGGAATATAAGGGGTCAGTGGCGGAATATAAGGGGTCAGTGGCGGAATATAAGGGGTCAGTGGCGGAATATAAGGGGTCAGTGGCGGAATATAAGGGGGTCAGATTGATCTCAGGACGGAGCTTTATATGTAGATTGATCTCAGGGTGGGGCGGGGCTTTATATGTAGATTGATCTCAGGACAGGGCGGGGCTTTATATGTAGATTGATCTCAGGACAGGGCGGGACTTTATATGTAAATTGATCTCAGGACAAGGGCGGGGCTTTATATGTAGATTGCTCTCAGGATAGGGCGGGGCTTTATATGTAGATTGCTCTCAGGACAGGGCGTGGCTTTATATGTAAATTGATCTAGTGACAGGGTGGAGCTTTATATGTATTGATCTCAGGACAGGGCGAGGCTATATATGTAGATTGATCTTGTGACAGGGCGGGGCTTTATATGTAGATTGATCTCAGGGCGGAGCAAAGATTTATAACATTCTATGTTACATCACCACTAGGCGCCTTCCACTGTCGGGAATTTGCCGTAACGCTTTATAATCCGGTAGCGATTTGGAAGAAATGTTTCGGGAGAAGTTTTATTTCTGTTGCTGCAGATTTCAGTACAGGCAGCTGGCGCCGTGCAGGAGAATTTCCACCATGTGTGGGGGATAAGCTTAACATTTTGCCGTGAGGTCTCCTGCCGCTCGCGTTCTCCATACAAAGGACGCTTTTCCCACGCAGCGCCAAATCCCGCAGCACAATCCACTTCAACCTGAGGTTTTGTTTGGCTAAAATTAACATTCTGTACAGTAAGTACCTGATCCCGGGGAGGGCGGCCGGGTGACTACTCAAAGCTGCACAGCTAACCCCTCTATAAATACACACAATGGAGGCCGACACCAGGGGGACCCCCGCCCGCTCACACAATAAGAACAGCTGCACAAGAAAGGTTCAAACGAGGAAAACTGGCCCATTGCTACATTGTGTCATACTCCAGTCACATCCAGAGCTGCAGGCACAATACTGCTGCTACATCGTGTCATACTCCAGTCACATCCAGAGCTGCAGGCACAACTCTGTCTTATACGCTATTCACAATTCTATTGGATGCAACTAGGACTTCATGATCATTGCGTGGACAGACACGACCCAAACAAATTGTCTCAGCTCCCATAATGCATTGCCTTCTATTATCCTACATCACACCATCATAAAATGAACACTACGTCTACCAGAAAGCATGACAGCAAAGCATACTCAATATAGACAATGAAAATGGAGCTGCAGGGAGATTGGAGTAAAGCCAGGCAGTAGGTAGATTGCAGCTCTAGATGTGAGTAGAGTGTGGCGATGCAACGTGACTAGTGAAAGATATGTAATAACTTCACCTTTTCCCGGGATGAGGGGTTAATATATCATGTCCGGGATGAAGAGATCCTGTATTTCCGTATTCCCCAGTCGGTGCAGGGACAGACGGCGGCACCCGGAATAGAAACAAAACACAACATTCTAGATATTTCTGTAAGGGGAAACTAATGTGCAATGCCATAAAAATACCAGGCGGAAAAACAAAAACAGTGCGGGCGCTTTATACAGCTCAACTGGTCCTGCAGGTTCCTGCTCAAAAAAAGAAACAACTTCCTCCACCTGCGAGAAAACGACAAATACACAACAGGATGATGCACGGCCGCTACACACAGGATACAAGGAGAGCGCCACCTGGAGGAGCCGCCCCGAGGAACAGAGAGCACCGCCTGGAGGAGCCCGTCCCCCCCCCCCGAGGAATAGAGAGCACCGCCTGGAGGAGCCCGTCCCCCCCGAGGAACAGAGAGCACCGCCAGGAGGAGCCCGTCCCGTCCCCCGAGGAACAGGGAGCACCGCCGGGACGAGCCCGTCCCCCCCGAGGAACAGAGAGCACCGCCTGGTGGAGCCCGTCCCGTCCCCCGAGGAAAAGGGATCACCGCCGGGACGAGCCCGTCCCCCCCGAGGAACAGGGAGGACCGCCGGGAGGAGACTGTCCCTCCGAGGAACAGGGAACAGCGCCTGGAATAGACACACCCCCCCCCCCGAGGAACAGAGAGCAGCGCCTGGAGGAGCCATCAACACCAAGGAATAGAAAACACCGCCTGGAGGAGCCACCGGGAGGAGCCCCCCCACGAGGAACAGAGCCACCCAGAGGAGTCCCGTCGTCCCCCCACGAGGAACAGAGCCACCCGGAGCCCCCCCCCACGAGGAACAGAGCCACCCGGAGGAGCCCTCCCCACGAGGAACAGAGCCACCCGGAGGAGCCCGTCCCCACGAGGAACAGAGCCACCCGGAGGAGCCCGTCCCCACGAGGAACAGAGCCACCCGGAGGAGCCCGTCCCCACGAGGAACAGAGCCACCCGGAAGAGCCCGTCCCCACGAGGAACAGAGCCACCCGGAGGGGCCCGTACCCACGAGGAACAGAGCCACCCGGAGGGGCCGGTCCCCACGAGGAACAGAGCCACCCGGAGGGGCCGGTCCCCACGAGGAACAGAGAGCACCGCCTGGAGGGGCCCGTCCCCACGAGGAACAGAGAGCACCGCCTGGAGGGGCCCGTCCCCACGAGGAACAGAGAGCACCGCCTGGAGGAGCCCGTCCCCACGAGGAACAGAGAGCACCGCCTGGAGGAGCCCGTTCCCACGAGGAACAGAGAGCACCGCCTGGAGGAGCCCGTTCCCACGAGGAACAGAGCCACCCGGGGGAGCCCTCCCCACGAGGAACAGAGCCACCCGGGGAGCCCTCCCCACGAGGAACAGAGCCACCCGGAGGAGCCCGTCCCCACGAGGAACAGAGCCACCCGGAAGAGCCCGTCCCCACGAGGAACAGAGCCACCCGGAGGAACAGAGCCACCCGGAGGGGCCCGTCCCCACGAGGAACAGAGAGAACCGCCTGGAGGGGGGGGCCCGTCCCCACGAGGAACAGAGAGCACCGCCTGGAGGAGCCCGTCCCCACGAGGAACAGAGCCACCCGGAGGAGCCCGTCCCCACGAGGAACAGAGAGCACCGCCTGGAGGAGCCCATCCCCCGAGGAACAGAGCCACGCGGAGGAGCCCCCCGTTCCCCCCACGAGGAACAGAGCCACGCGGAGGTGCCCCCCGTTCCCCCCACGAGGAACAGAGCCACCCGGAGGAGCCCGTCCCCACGAGGAACAGAGAGCACCGCCTGGAGGAGCCCGTCCCCACGAGGAACAGAGAGCACCGCCTGGAGGAGCCCGTTCCCACGAGGAACAGAGCCACCCGGGGGAGCCCGTTCCCACGAGGAACAGAGAGCACCGCCTGAGGCCCGTCCCCACGAGGAACAGAGAGCACCGCCTGGAGGGGCCCGTCCCCACGAGGAACAGAGAGCACCGCCTGGAGGAGCCCGTCCCCACGAGGAACAGAGAGCACCGCCTGGAGGAGCCCGTTCCCACGAGGAACAGAGCCACCCGGGGGAGCCCGTTCCCACGAGGAACAGAGCCACCCGGGGGAGCCCTCCCCACGAGGAACAGAGCCACCCGGGGGAGCCCGTCCCCACGAGGAACAGAGCCACCCGGAGGAGCCCGTCCCCACGAGGAACAGAGCCACCCGGAGGAGCCCGTCCCCACGAGGAACAGAGCCACCCGGAAGAGCCCGTCCCCCACGAGGAACAGAGCCACCCGGAGGGGCCCGTCCCCACGAGGAACAGAGCCACCCGGAGGGGCCCGTCCCCACGAGGAACAGAGAGCACCGCCTGGAGGGGCCCGTCCCCACGAGGAACAGAGAGCACCGCCTGGAGGAGCCCGTCCCCACGAGGAACAGAGCCACCCGGGGGAGCCCTCCCCACGAGGAACAGAGCCACCCGGGGGAGCCCTCCCCACGAGGAACAGAGCCACCCGGGGGAGCCCAAGCCAGCCGGGGGAGCCCGCCCCACCCCCCCCAACTCGAGGACTAAAGACACCTGGTGAAGCTCTCCCCCCCCCCCACCCCCACGATGTACACAGCCACCTGGAGAATTTTCTCTATGAAGTGTAACATGATATGAAAACACGTAGATGACCTCAGATAACAGTAAACAGTACTGTGCAGGGGCCGCACCTCCACCTAATCTGCAAATAACAGGGATAACTTCCTGCTGGAAGCCCGACCGATCTGAGCGGCAAAAACAGCACGGCTCCCAGATCTGTATTATATAATGGCCAAAACCACATGCAAACATTAAAACGACACTGATGACATGCGATGCAGAGTCCGGTCAGGATTAGGATCACTTTATGTTAGGAAAACTATGGCAAAACCACGGACACAGACACTGAAAACTTTAAGGTCAATGGGTTCCATCATACGCCGTTGGTTTCGGTCATGCTACAGATTTGGCGATTTCATTGTTTTTTGTTCTGCTCCTATGACCGAGCAGAAAAACGGAAACACATAACGCAGATGTGAACTATGAATTGTAATGCACAGAGCAGCCACCAGGGTGCGCACTAGGAGATGCTTTACCTGTATGAGCATAACTAGTACAGCCTCCAACAACCTCCACAATAAGGGAGGAAATGTTCAGTCCTGAGACCAAAACGACATATTCCAACATATAACATATCTGGAGAGCGGTGATGTCACTGCTGTATAATATAACTGATATCTGGAGAGCGGTGATGTCACTGCTGTATAATATATCTTATATCTGGAGAGCGGTGATGTCACTGCTGTATAATATATCTTATATCTGGAGAGCGGTGATGTCACTGCTGTATAATATAACTGATATCTGGAGAGCGGTGATGTCACTGCTGTATAATATATCTGGAGAGCGGTGATGTCACTGCTGTATAATATAACTGATATCTGGAGAGCGGTGATTTCACTGCTGTATAATATAATATATATCTGGAGAGCGGTGATGTCACTGCTGTATAATATAACTGATATCTGGAGAGCGGTGATGTCACTGCTGTATAATATAACTGATATCTGGAGAGCGGTGATGTCACTGCTGTATAATATATCTGGAGAGCGGTGATGTCACTGCTGTATAATATAACTGATATCTGGAGAGCGGTGATGTCACTGCTGTATAATATAATATATCTGGAGAGTGGTGATGTCACTGCTGTATAATATAACGGATATCTGGAGAGCGGTGATGTCACTGCTGTATAATATAACTGATATCTGGAGAGCGGTGATGTCACTGCTGTATAATATAATATATCTGGAGAGCGGTGATGTCACTGCTGTATAATATAACTTATATCTGGAGAGCGGTGATGTCACTGCTGTATAATATAACTGATATCTGGAGAGCGGTGATGTCACTGCTGTATAATATAACTGATATCTGGAGAGCGGTGATGTCACTGCTATATAATATAATATATCTGGAGAGTGGTGATGTCACTGCTGTATAATATAACTTTGAATATTATTATAAATTGAATATTTATTGCAGGGTGATTGTATTGTACTTGGCAGAGTGACTGGTCTGCCTCATGCTCGAGAGAACACTGGCTGGCAGTGAGCAGTTTGCAGGGCACTTATTAGCGGTGAGTGCGGCACTTCACGGTCCTCCGTAAGGTAAACAAGGCAAAGTGTCTCCTCTTTCCTGGAGGAGTGACGGAGACACATGGCACACAGAGCGAGGAGGTAATGGAGAGCGCTCATCTGCTGGGGGCATTCCAGAGCCTTGGCACTACAGAGCAGGAAGAGATGCCCAACAGTGGCATTAAAACATGAACAAACATCTAACGCCAACGAGAACACCGCGTACGAGAGAAAGCGCTCAACAGCGAGTACACCGATCACTTATAAATATAATACTATGACCCTCTGCTGGACCCCTATGAGAAGGAAGCTGTTCTAGAAATAAAAACTGTCAAAAAGCAGGTCCTCACCACAGTCCACACACCTCCAGAAAAGAGCCAGACCCCCTGACCAGAGCAGGTCCTCACCTCAGTCCACACACCTCCAGAAAAGAGCCAGACCCCTGACCAGAGCAGGTTCTCACCACAGTCCACACACCTCCAGAAAAGAGCCAGACCCCTGACTAGAGCAGGTCCTCACCTCAGTCCACACACCTCCAGAAAAGAGCCCGACCCCTGACCAGAGCAGGTTCTCACCACAGTCCACACACCTCCAGAAAAGAGCCAGACCCCTGACCAGAGCAGGTCCTCACCACAGTCCACACACCTCCAGAAAAGAGCCAGACCCCTGACCAGAGCAGGTCCTCACCTCAGTCCTCACACCTCCAGAAAAGAGCCAGACCCCTGACCAGAGCAGGTCCTCACCACAGTCCACACACCTCCAGAAAAGAGCCAGACCCCTGACCAGAGCAGGTCCTCACCTCAGTCCACACAACTCCAGAAAAGAGCCAGACCCCTGACTAGAGCAGGTCCTCACCACAGTCCACACAACTCCAGAAAAGAGCCAGACCCACTGACCAGAGCAGGTCCTCACCTCAGTCCTCACACCTCCGGAAAAGAGCCCGACCCCTGACCAGAGCAGGTCCTCACCTCAGTCCACACACCTCCAGAAAAGAGCCCGACCCCTGACCAGAGCAGGTCCTCACCTCAGTTCACACACCTCCGGAAAAGAGCCCGACCCCTGACCAGAGCAGGTCCTCACCACAGTCCACACAACTCCAGAAAAGAGCCAGACCCCTGACCAGAGCAGGTCCTCACCACAGTCCACACACCTCCAGAAAAGAGCCAGACCCCTGACCAGAGCAGGTCCTCACCTCAGTCCACACAACTCCAGAAAAGAGCCAGACCCCTGACTAGAGCAGGTCCTCACCACAGTCCACACAACTCCAGAAAAGAGCCAGACCCACTGACCAGAGCAGGTCCTCACCTCAGTCCTCACACCTCCGGAAAAGAGCCCGACCCCTGACCAGAGCAGGTCCTCACCTCAGTCCACACACCTCCAGAAAAGAGCCCGACCCCTGACCAGAGCAGGTCCTCACCTCAGTTCACACACCTCCGGAAAAGAGCCCGACCCCCGACCAGAGCAGGTCCTCACCTCAGTCCTCACACCTCCAGAAAAGAGCCAGACCCCTGACCAGAGCAGGTTTTCACACCACTTGAAAACAAGCTTGACTATCCAACCAAAACAGGTCTTCACCAAGATCCAACCTAACATAATGCCCTAGATTCCCCAGTGGCCTATTTCATGCCACTCGCTAGAACTAGGACCCCTCTTATCCCTCCTAACTACAGCCTGGCAACATTCACCAAAACTCAGCCATTGTAACCGCACAACACACACTAGCCACAACAAGGCACTACTACAAGGAAACCCAGGCCCATCTCGGGACATCTCAACACTCTGGTCAGTGACTGGACTTTGAGGATTCCCTATGAAGGAGTCCCGGATTTTCCCAGTTATTCCACACACCTTGTCTGGGAGCGTGTCGCCTGCTGCCACATGTTGGGCGCCCGCCGGCTCAGTGTTTACACTTCAGTGACGGCTCACAGATGCCAACCTGAGTAATGAAATCATTCTTTCCTAGGCGCTGGGAGGAGACGTCTTCTCGTAAAGCAGTAAGGAATGTGTTCAGCAACCCAGAGGACGAAGCACAGCCAAAAATGAGGACTGATCTGTAGCCGGACCCTTCACCTGGCAGGTATTGTATGGAGAGCCCCTACAACCTCTATACACACATACTACAGCCAACTACTATCATCAACATCATCTTGAGGTCTGCCTATCCCGGTTTCTATTTTGCACGATTTCCCACTTCTCTGGATGCAGCCTGCAGTGTAAAGAATAGAGGTTTTCGGATTCCTTGTAACATGGGCCATACTTATCAGCACTCAGCAGTGTGACCCGTGTCTAGAAGCATTATTGCGGTTGTACGTACAGGCCGCCCTCACCATCCTCCATGGCTGCGTCAATCAGACATGACCCTCACAGATATACTGATGATAGAATACAGAATGCCCACCCAACCATAGCACCCCCCCCCCCTGAAACTTTACCTGTGGCTGCACTTAGGTGACAGGGACTATGATTACAATACATCAGTCTCAAAGGGTTAATCACTCCCTAAGAGAACAGCACATTATGCCATTCCCTGGCATTCAGGGGGCATCAGCTGCGTCCAACGATCCTTTAATCCCCTCAACACTCCTGAAATGCCGGATGCCAAGTACCGCGACTCCAACATCGCCGGGAATATTATCCAGGAAACTACAACCCCCAACAGACTCCCTACCTTCTGAAGCCACACTCTGTGCATTATCACGATTATTGGGGGGGGGGGGGGCAGGACGATGCCACAACTACAGATCCTGCGTGGTCTCATGGGGCTATTGACCTTCTATATAAAGAGGAAACAATAGAAGTCACTGTGTGGATGCAGCCTGCAGTATAAAGAATGGAGGTTTTCTGGACGCCATGTTTACATCCAGAGTGTGTTACTCATATGTATACATCCCTTATACTGGGTATCCTCATATACAGGACCATGGACGTAACCATGACAACCAGAATGAAACCCTCCATTCTTTATACTGCATCCAGAGATTTATATTAGAGAGTAACTTTTCTTTTTAATTTATAAGCCGAGACTGAACAGCTTTACGTGAGACGTTTTAGTGTTTCTAGGAAAGCAGAGTGTCATTGCAGCGCCCACAGGGGTGTCACCGGCTCTCCATGTCACTGGGCAGAGATCAGCAGCTACAAGTTGGGTCAGGGCCGCTTCTGCGCATCACCTGAATGTTTTGATCATGATAACGCGGACTCCCTCCTCGCACAGCGGTCACGTTTTATGTTCCCTGAAAGCAGAAAAATAAATCAAATTCGCTGCAGCCAAAACGCTCCGCGGCTAATGTCTGATCTTCTCGATCAAAGTAAAGCCGGGATTACAGGGGGAGAGGAGGGAAGAGGAGAGGAGGGAAGAGGAGAGGAGAGGGGGGAAGCGAGGAGAGGAGAGGAGAGGGGGAAGCGAGGAGAGGAGAGGAGAGGGGGAAGCGAGGAGAGGAGAGGAGAGGGGGGAAGCGAGGAGAGGAGAGGAGAGGGGGGAAGCGAGGAGAGGAGAGGAGAGGGGGGAAGCGAGGAGAGGAGAGGGGGGAAGCGAGGAGAGGAGAGGGGAGGGGGAAGCGAGGAGAGGAGAGGAGAGGGGAAGCGAGGAGAGGAGAGGAGAGGGGGAAGCGAGGAGAGGAGAGGAGAGGGGGAAGCGAGGAGAGGAGAGGAGAGGGGGAAGCGAGGAGAGGGGGGAAGCGAGGAGAGGAGGAGAGGAGAGGAGGAGAGGAGAGGGGGGAAGCGAGGAGAGGAGAGGGGGGAAGCGAGGAGAGGAGAGGGGGGAAGCGAGGAGAGGAGAGGGGGGAAGCGAGGAGAGGAGAGGGGGGAAGCGAGGAGAGGAGAGGGGGGAAGCGAGGAGAGGAGAGGGGGGAAGCGAGGAGAGGAGAGGGGGGAAGCGAGGAGAGGAGAGGGGGGAAGCGAGGAGAGGAGAGGGGGGAAGCGAGAGGAGAGGAGAGGGGGGAAGCGAGGAGAGGAGAGGGGGGAAGCGAGGAGAGGAGAGGGGGGAAGCGAGGAGAGGAGAGGGGGGAAGCGAGGAGAGGAGAGGGGGGAAGCGAGGAGAGGAGAGGGGGGAAGCGAGGAGAGGAGAGGGGGGAAGCGAGGAGAGGGGGGAAGCGAGGAGAGGGGGGAAGCGAGGAGAGGGGGGAAGCGAGGAGAGGGGGGAAGCGAGGAGAGGAGAGGGGGGAAGCGAGGAGAGGAGAGGGGGGAAGAGAGGAGAGGGTGGAAGCGAGGAGAGGGGGGAAGCGAGGAGAGGAGAGGGGAGGGGGGAAGCGAGGAGAGGGGGGAAGCGAGAGAGGAGAGGGGAGGGGGGAAGCGAGGAGAGGAGAGGGGGAAGCGAGGAGAGGAGAGGGGGAAGCGAGGAGAGGAGAGGGGGGGAAGCGAGGAGAGGAGAGGGGGGAAGCGAGGAGAGGGGGGAAGCGAGGAGAGGAGAGGGGGGAAGCGAGGAGAGGAGAGGGGGGAAGCGAGGAGAGGGGGGAAGCGAGGAGAGGGGGGAAGCGAGGAGAGGGGGGAAGCGAGGAGAGGAGAGGGGGAAGAGAGGAGAGGGTGGAAGCGAGGAGAGGGGGGAAGCGAGGAGAGGAGAGGGGAGGGGGAAGCGAGGAGAGGGGGAAGCGAGGAGAGGAGAGGGGAGGGGGGAAGCGAGGAGAGGGGGGAAGCGAGGAGAGGAGAGGGGGGAAGAGAGGAGAGGAGAGGGGGGAAGCGAGGAGAGGATGAGGGGGGAAGCGAGGAGAGGAGAGGGGGAAGCGAGGAGAGGAGAGGGGGGAAGAGAGGAGAGGGGGGAAGCGAGGAGAGGAGAGGGGGGAAGCGAGGAGAGGAGAGGGGGAAGCGAGGAGAGGAGAGGGGGAAGCGAGGAGAGGAGAGGGGGGAAGCGAGGAGAGGAGAGGGGGGAAGCGAGGAGAGGAGAGGGGGGAAGCGAGGAGAGGAGAGGGGGGAAGCGAGGAGAGGAGAGGGGGAAGCGAGGAGAGGAGAGGGGGAAGCGAGGAGAGGAGAGGGGGGGGAAGCGAGGAGAGGAGAGGGGGGGGAAGCGAGGAGAGGAGAGGGGGGGGAAGCGAGGAGAGGAGAGGAGAGGGGGGGAAGAGAGGAGAGGGGGGAAGAGAGGAGAGGAGAGGGGGGGAAGAGAGGAGAGGAGAGGGGGGAAGCGAGGAGAGGAGAGGGGGGAAGCGAGGAGAGGAGAGGGGGAAGCGAGGAGAGGAGAGGGGGGAAGCGAGGAGAGGAGAGGGGGGAAGCGAGGAGAGGAGAGGGGGGAAGCGAGGAGAGGAGAGGGGGGAAGCGAGGAGAGGAGAGGGGGGAAGCGAGGAGAGGGGGGAAGCGAGGAGAGGGGGAAGCGAGGAGAGGGGGGGAAGCGAGGAGAGGGGGGGAAGCGAGGAGAGGGGGGAAGCGAGGAGAGGAGAGGGGGGGAGGAGAGGGTGGAAGCGAGGAGAGGGGGGAAGCGAGGAGAGGGGGGAAGCGAGGAGAGGGGGGGAAGCGAGGAGAGGGGGGGAAGCGAGGAGAGGGGGGAAGCGAGGAGAGGGGGGAAGCGAGGAGAGGAGAGGGGGGAAGAGAGGAGAGGGTGGAAGCGAGGAGAGGGGGGGAAGCGAGGAGAGGGGGGAAGCGAGGAGAGGAGAGGGGAGGGGGGGAAGCGAGGAGAGGGGGGAAGCGAGGAGAGGAGAGGGGGGAAGCGAGGAGAGGAGAGGGGGGAAGCGAGGAGAGGAGAGGGGGGAAGCGAGGAGAGGAGAGGGGGGAAGCGAGGAGAGGAGAGGGGGGAAGCGAGGAGAGGAGAGGGGGGAAGCGAGGAGAGGAGAGGGGGGGAAGCGAGGAGAGGAGAGGGGGGAAGCGAGGAGAGGAGAGGGGGGAAGCGAGGAGAGGAGAGGGGGAAGCGAGGAGAGGAGAGGGGGGAAGCGAGGAGAGGAGAGGGGGGGAAGCGAGGAGAGGAGAGGGGGGGGAAGCGAGGAGAGGAGAGGAGAGGGGGGGAAGAGAGGAGAGGGGGAAGAGAGGAGAGGGGGGGAAGAGAGGAGAGGAGAAGGGGGAAGCGAGGAGAGGGGGGAAGCGAGGAGAGGGGGAAGCGAGGAGAGGGGGGAAGCGAGGAGAGGGGGGAAGCGAGGAGAGGGGGAAGCGAGGAGAGGGGGGGAAGCGAGGAGAGGGGGGAAGCGAGGAGAGGGGGGGAAGCGAGGAGAGGGGGGAAGCGAGGAGAGGGGGGAAGCGAGGAGAGGAGAGGGGGGAAGAGAGGAGAGGGTGGAAGCGAGGAGAGGGGGGAAGCGAGGAGAGGGGGGAAGCGAGGAGAGGAGAGGGGAGGGGGGAAGCGAGGAGAGGGGGGAAGCGAGGAGAGGAGAGGAGAGGGGGAAGCGAGGAGAGGAGAGGGGGAAGCGAGGAGAGGAGAGGGGGAAGCGAGGAGAGGAGAGGGGGGAAGCGAGGAGAGGAGAGGGGGGAAGCGAGGAGAGGAGAGGGGGGAAGCGAGGAGAGGAGAGGGGGGGGAAGCGAGGAGAGGAGAGGGGGGGGAAGCGAGGAGAGGAGAGGGGGGGGAAGCGAGGAGAGGAGAGGAGAGGGGGGGAAGAGAGGAGAGGGGGGAAGAGAGGAGAGGAGAGGGGGGGAAGAGAGGAGAGGAGAGGGGGGAAGCGAGGAGAGGAGAGGGGGGAAGCGAGGAGAGGAGAGGGGGGAAGCGAGGAGAGGAGAGGGGGGAAGCGAGGAGAGGAGAGGAGAGGGGGGAAGCGAGGAGAGGAGAGGGGGGAAGCGAGGAGAGGAGAGGGGGGAAGCGAGGAGAGGAGAGGGGGAAGCGAGGAGAGGGGGAAGCGAGGAGAGGGGGAAGCGAGGAGAGGGGGGAAGCGAGGAGAGGGGGGGAAGCGAGGAGAGGGGGAAGCGAGGAGAGGAGAGGGGGGAGGAGAGGGTGGAAGCGAGGAGAGGGGGGAAGCGAGGAGAGGGGGAAGCGAGGAGAGGGGGGGAAGCGAGGAGAGGGGGGGAAGCGAGGAGAGGGGGGAAGCGAGGAGAGGGGGGGAAGCGAGGAGAGGGTGGAAGCGAGGAGAGGGGGGAAGCGAGGAGAGGGGGGAAGCGAGGAGAGGAGAGGGGAGGGGGGAAGCGAGGAGAGGAGAGGGGGGAAGCGAGGAGAGGAGAGGGGGAAGCGAGGAGAGGAGAGGGGGGAAGCGAGGAGAGGAGAGGGGGGAAGCGAGGAGAGGAGAGGGGGGAAGCGAGGAGAGGAGAGGGGGGAAGCGAGGAGAGGAGAGGGGGGAAGCGAGGAGAGGAGAGGGGGGAAGCGAGGAGAGGAGAGGGGGGAGCGAGGAGAGGAGAGGGGGGAAGCGAGGAGAGGAGAGGGGGGAAGCGAGGAGAGGAGAGGGGGGAAGCGAGGAGAGGAGAGGGGGGGGAAGCGAGGAGAGGAGAGGGGGGGAAGCGAGGAGAGGAGAGGAGAGGGGGGGAAGAGAGGAGAGGGGGGAAGAGAGGAGAGGGGGGGAAGAGAGGAGAGGAGAGGGGGGAAGCGAGGAGAGGGGGGAAGCGAGGAGAGGGGGGAAGCGAGGAGAGGGGGGAAGCGAGGAGAGGGGGGAAGCGAGGAGAGGGGGGAAGCGAGGAGAGGGGGGAAGCGAGGAGAGGGGGGAAGCGAGGAGAGGGGGGGAAGCGAGGAGAGGGGGGGAAGCGAGGAGAGGGGGGAAGCGAGGAGAGGGGGGGAAGCGAGGAGAGGGGGGAAGCGAGGAGAGGAGAGGGGGGAAGCGAGGAGAGGGTGGAAGCGAGGAGAGGGGGGAAGCGAGGAGAGGGGGGAAGCGAGGAGAGGAGAGGGGAGGGGGGAAGCGAGGAGAGGGGGGAAGCGAGGAGAGGAGAGGGGAGGGGGGAAGCGAGGAGAGGGGGGAAGCGAGGAGAGGAGAGGGGGGAAGAGAGGAGAGGAGAGGGGGGAAGCGAGGAGAGGAGAGGGGGGAAGCGAGGAGAGGAGAGGGGGAAGCGAGGAGAGGAGAGGGGGGAAGCGAGGAGAGGAGAGGGGGGGGAAGCGAGGATAGGGATAGGGAAGACGTGATTCATTTCTTCCACATTCAGCGATTTGCTTCATCACCATAGAAATTGCTTTTAAAAAAACCACAACCCGAGTCTCTCAGGCCCCACGATGCTGCCGGGACGAGGAAGGTGGGACAAGACTCTTTCAGATGACAGCAGTCCCCGGGAACGCATGATAAGTCACAGAGCCGCCCCGGGGACCCCCAGCAGGTCACAGAGCCGCCCACAGGTGGCCCCAGCAGGTCACAGAGCCGCCCACGGGGACCCCCAGCAGGTCACACAGTCAACCATGCAGCTTTTAACCATTGACTTCAATTAAAAAAAACATAGTGCTGCGAATACACATGAAACGTGGTCTACGGATGTCTGGAAAATTACAAGATAACACGTCCAAACCTGCAAAGGATTCTGGATATCAGGCTATAGAGTCCTACAATCAATGATGCCTGATAATCCAGAATATCTGCTAATCCGCCCCCTGCCAGGTCCCATGGAAGCCGGATTAAAGGAATTGTCTCACAATGGTCACCTGTGCGGCCGTCTTAAAGGGACAGTTTACGGTTTAAGGAAACCCCATAAGAGGGGTCCAGTCAATACTCTGACGCCGCTGCACATTATCACACATTGTGTCACCGCTTACAACCGGTCATTAACTCCCAGTGTGTGAAAACAAGGAGCGCTGCTCTGAAGGAGACCAGTGTCACGTGGCAAGAGGAGACATGTAAGAAAGAGGATCGGATGTCTGCCAAGTGCGGTGCCCAGCCCTGAGAGATCCCACCAGACACGCCCGTAATATTTACACAGCAACATTCCTGACACTGCCGGATCACCAGACATTCTGGACTAACGGACAGGCACAAAAAGGGACTCCGCAGACAGTCCCCAGCTTCTGATCTAGTGAGATTCCACAGGTCGATCTTGTATAGTCCTGATCCTCCTGACCACATCCTGTCTCATGTTACATTCGCATCGTACAGCGCCACAGAGGAGGACGGCGATATACAATATAAGAGAGCGAGAGAGACAAAGAGAGCGAGCGCAAGAGAGACAAAGAGAGCGAGCGCAAGAGAGACAAAGAGAGCGAGCGCAAGAGAGACAAAGAGAGCGAGCGCAAGAGAGACAAAGAGAGCGAGCGCAAGAGAGACAAAGAGAGCGAGCGCAAGAGAGACAAAGAGAGCGAGCGCAAGAGAGACAAGAGAGCGAGCGCAAGAGAGAGAGAGCACCAGAGAGAGAGAGAGAGAGAGAGAGAAAGAAAGAGAGAGAGAAAGAGAGAGAGAGAAAGAAAGAAAGAGAAAGAGAGAGCGCGAGAGAGCCAAAGAGAGAGCGCGAGAGCCAGGGAAAGAGAGAGAGCGAGCGAGCGCGAGAGCCAGGGAAAGAGAGAGAGAGCGCGAGCGCGAGAGCCAGGGAAAGAGAGAGAGCGAGAGCCAGGGAAAGAGAGAGAGCGAGAGCCAGGGAAAGAGAGAGAGCGAGAGCCAGGGAAAGAGAGAGAGAGAGCGAGAGCGCGAGAGCCAGGGAAAGAGCGAGAGCGCGAGCGCGAGAGCCAGGGAAAGAGAGAGCGAGAGCCAGGGAAAGAGAGAGAGAGCGAGAGCGCGAGAGCCAGGGAAAGAGCGAGAGCGCGAGAGCCAGGGAAAGAGCGAGAGCGCGAGAGCCAGGAAAGAGCGAGAGCGCGAGAGCCAGGGAAAGAGCGAGAGCGCGAGAGCCAGGGAAAGAGCGAGAGCGCGAGAGCCAGGGAAAGAGCGAGAGCGCGAGAGCCAGGGAAAGAGCGAGAGCGCGAGAGCCAGGGAAAGAGCGAGAGCGCGAGAGCCAGGGAAAGAGCGAGAGCGCGAGAGCCAGGGAAAGAGCGAGAGCGCGAGAGCCAGGGAAAGAGCGAGAGCGCGAGAGCCAGGGAAAGAGCGAGAGCGCGAGAGCCAGGGAAAGAGCGAGAGCGCGAGAGCCAGGGAAAGAGCGAGAGCCAGGGAAAGAGCGAGAGCGCGAGAGCCAGGGAAAGAGCGAGAGCGCGAGAGCCAGGGAAAGAGCGAGAGCGCGAGAGCCAGGGAAAGAGCGAGAGCGCGAGAGCCAGGGAAAGAGCGAGAGCGCGAGAGCCAGGGAAAGAGCGAGAGCGCGAGAGCCAGGGAAAGAGCGAGAGCGCGAGAGCCAGGGAAAGAGCGAGAGCGCGAGAGCCAGGGAAAGAGCGAGAGCGCGAGAGCCAGGGAAAGAGCGAGAGCGCGAGAGCCAGGGAAAGAGCGAGAGCGCGAGAGCCAGGGAAAGAGCGAGAGCGCGAGAGCCAGGGAAAGAGCGAGAGCGCGAGAGCCAGGGAAAGAGCGAGAGCGCGAGAGCCAGGGAAAGAGCGAGAGCGCGAGAGCCAGGGAAAGAGCGAGAGCGCGAGAGCCAGGGAAAGAGCGAGAGCGCGAGAGCCAGGGAAAGAGCGAGAGCGCGAGAGCCAGGGAAAGAGAGAGCGCGAGAGCCAGGAAAGCGAGAGAGCGCGAGAGCCAGGGAAAGCGAGAGAGCGCGAGAGCCAGGGAAAGCGAGAGAGCGCGAGAGCCAGGGAAAGCGAGAGAGCGCGAGAGCCAGGGAAAGCGAGAGAGCGCGAGAGCCAGGGAAAGCGAGAGATCGCGAGAGCCAGGGAAAGCGAGAGAGCGCGAGAGCCAGGGAAAGCGAGAGAGCGCGAGAGCCAGGGAAAGCGAGAGAGCGCGAGAGCCAGGGAAAGCGAGAGAGCGAGAGCCAGGGAAAGCGAGAGAGCGAGAGCCAGGGAAAGCGAGAGCCAGGGAGAGCGCGAGAGCCAGGGAGAGCGCGAGAGCCAGGGAGAGCGCGAGAGCCAGGGAGAGCGCGAGAGCCAGGGAGAGCGCGAGAGCCAGGGAGAGCGCGAGAGCCAGGGAGAGCGCGAGAGCCAGGGAGAGAGCGAGAGCCAGGGAGAGCGCGAGAGCCAGGGAGAGCGCGAGAGCCAGGGAGAGCGCGAGAGCCAGGGAGAGCGCGAGAAAGAGAGTGAGCGAGGCAAAAGGATGAGAAAGGAGAGACACAGGCAGAGTGGTCTCGCTGTATCTGACTCCCATGTTCTCTCCTCAGCAGTCAGATGTTCTACACAGCACTCCTCTCCTGAAATACTCTGTGCTTCATACTGTACCAGCCCTCACAGCACTCCAGAAATGAACATCGCTCCTCTACCTCCTGACAGATACATAGTGATATATCCTGCAGATTATTACACCACTGACCTCTCTACAGATCTGCAGAACATCGCTCCTCTACCTCCTGACAGATACATAGTGATATATCCTGCAGATTATTACACCACTGACCTCTCTCCAGATCTGCAGAACATTGCTCCTCTACCTCCTGACAGGTACATAGTGATATATCCTGCAGATTATTACACCACTGACCTCTCTACAGATCTGCAGAACATCGCTCCTCTACCTCCTGACAGGTACATAGTGATATATCCTGCAGATTATTACACCACTGACCTCTCTACAGATCTGCAGAACATCGCTCCTCTACCTCCTGACAGGTACATAGTGATATATCCTGCAGATTATTACACCACTGACCTCTCTACAGATCTGCAGAACATCGCTCCTCTACCTCCTGACAGATACATAGTGATATATCCTGCAGATTATTGCACCACTGACCTCTCTACATATCTGCAGAACATCGCTCCTCTACCTCCTGACCGATACATAGTGATATATCCTGCAGATTATTACACCACTGACCTCTCTACAGATCTGCAGAACATTGCTCCTCTACCTCCTGACAGATACATAGTGATATATCCTGCAGATTATTACACCACTGACCTCTCTACAGATCTGCAGAACATTGCTCCTCTACCTCCTGACAGATACATAGTGATATATCCTGCAGATTATTACACCACTGACCCCTCTACAGATCTGCAGAACATCGCTCCTCCAACTCCTGACAGATACATAGTGATATATCCTGCAGATTATTACACCACTGACCTCTCTACAGATCTGCAGAACATTGCTCCTCTACCTCCTGACAGATACATAGTGATATATCCTGCAGATTATTACACCACTGACCTCTCTACAGATCTGCAGAACATCGCTCCTCTACCTCCTGACAGATACATAGTGATATATCCTGCAGATTATTACACCACTGACCTCTCTACAGATCTGCAGAACATTGCTCCTCTACCTCCTGACAGATACATAGTGATATATCCTGCAGATTATTACACCACTGACCTCTCTACAGATCTGCAGAACATTGCTCCTCTACCTCCTGACAGACACATAGTGATATATCCTGCAGATTATTACACCACTGACCTCTCTACAGATCTGCAGAACATTGCTCCTCTACCTCCTGACAGATACATAGTGATATATCCTGCAGATTATTACACCACTGACCTCTCTACAGATCTGCAGAACATCGCTCCTCCACCTCCTGACAGATACATAGTGATATATCCTGCAGATTATTACACCACTGACCTCCCTACAGATCTGCAGAACATTGCTCCTCCACCTCCTGACGGATACATAGTGATACATCCTGCAGATTATTACACCACTGACCTCTCTACAGATCTGCAGAGCATTGCTCCTCCACCTCCTGACAGATACATAGTGATATATCCTGCAGATTATTACACCACTGACCTCTCTACAGATCTGCAGAACATTGCTCCTCTACCTCCTGACAGATAGAGTGATATATCCTGCAGAGTATCACACCACTGACCTCTCTGCAGAGCATTTCATACATTGACCAGTGTGTAGTGATGAGTGCGGGGAGATGTTTTATTGCTGGTTTACGGCAGATCTCGTAGAATCAGACGCTGCGACGCCATAAAAGGGAAGACGTGAAATCTTTGCTTGGATTACAGAGAAAACACACTTAGAAGATGTAAACCGTGGGGGGACGGCGGCGGCTGGTGACGTGGGGGACACAATGTCCGCCTCAGGTGATACACAGGAGTAGCAGTGACAACGCTCCCCTCAGCTACATCCAGCGCTCAGGGTAGAACTGGGGATGTGCCCCCCTAAACCCAGAATGGGGGTGCGCTCAGCATTACCTCACCCCTCCATATTCCCCATGACAAACACTGACCCAGGCCGCTCCAGCTGTACAATTACAACTCCCTAACAGAGCTCTGTTTGCTGTCAGTGAACGGCAATTGACAGAGCGTTTGTTACATGGTATCAGCAGCTCCTTCCTACGGGGATACATTGTAACAAACCCTTCGGACAGGAGAGCGGTTTGTGCTGCTGCGGTGCTCGGCTCACACAGGATCGTCTAGACTGGATACAATTGTAACAAGCCAAAATAAAAATGCTCCCATTCACCGACAACAAGCAGAGGTGTGCATAGTGGTGCAGAAGTGAATCTCAAGTTGCAGAACTTCCCAGAATGCTGGACACCGGCCCTTTAACACGCCGCTCCGCCCTCCGCCCCCAGTAACGCAGATTATGGCCGCGGTTCTTTTGTCCTCGTAAGGCTATGTTCACACAGAGTATTTTGGGGGAGGAATATCTGCCTCAAAATTCCGTTTGGAACTTTGAGGCAGATATGCCTCTCCCTGCACGCCGATTTTCGCGGCAATTATCGCGCCGTTTTTCGCCCGCGGCCATTGAGCGCCGCGGGCATAAAACAGAGAGAAACACGCTTTCTCCTGCCTCCCATTGAAGTCAATGGGAGGTCAGAGGCGGAAGCGCCCGAAGATAGGGCATGTCGCTTCTTTTTCCCGCGAGGCAGTTTTACTGCTCGCGGGAAAAAGACGCCGACGCCTCCCATTGAAATCAATGGGAGGCGTTCTCGGGCCGTTTTTGCCGAGTTTTGCAACGCGGTTTCCGCGTCAAAAAACTCGGCAAAATACCCCGTGTGAACATAGCCTTACTTGGGATTCCTGAGAATTTGTAGATTTAGTGACGGATCATGTATACAGATGGAGCAGAACCACGTCCTGCAGGCTGGGAGTTGTAGTGTCCAAGCAGATGGAGAGGCACAGGGTGCAGCACACCGACCTCAGAGTGATCAGGGGACCTGGCGCGAGTATCGGGGGGGGGGGGGGGGTCCTACTCCAGGTTCTGGTGGAATTACAGTCCTGGGACCGGGGACACATCAATCACAAATGGCACCGAGACGTTTCCCATGGGACGTAGACATCAGGGGGAGCGATCACCCCGGGAGCGGTTGTGTCATCAATGCCCAATAGTGAGGGTCCTCTAATGAATGAGGTGGCAGCGGCGATAGGAAGGAGTAGAGTCCGCAAAGTGACCGCCTGACCCTGCGGCCTCAGCACCGCCGTGCGGGGGCCGGTGCGGTAACGAGGCCATCAGGTGACTAATCACGTATATAATACCAGGACTCAGGAGCGGAGAGGACAAGTCTTTCATTAAGCTCTATTGATCCAACGCATCGATCCAGAACGGGAAGGCAAACAATCAAGAGGTGAAATTCCAGGGCGACGACTCAAAGACCGCGCGAAAAAAGCGGAGAAAGGAGCGGGGCCCAGAGGGAAGAACAGGGGGGACCCCAGGTTACAGCACGGCTGGACGTACCATAGAGAAAGGAGCGGGGCCCAGAGGGAAGAACAGGGGGGACCCCAGGTTACAGCACGGCTGGACGTACCATAGAGAAAGGAGCGTGAGCCAGAGGGAAGAACAGGGGAGACCCCAGGTTATAGCACGGCTGGACGTACCATAGAGAAAGGAGCGGGAGCCAGAGGGAAGAACAGGGGGGACCCCAGGTTACAGCACGGCTGGACGTACCATAGAGAAAGGAGCGGGAGCCAGAGGGAAGAACAGGGGAGACCCCAGGTTATAGCACGGCTGGACGTACCATAGAGAAAGGAGCGGGAGCCAGAGGGAAGAACAGGGGGGACCCCAGGTTATAGCACGGCTGGACGTACCATAGAGAAAGGAGCGGGGACCAGAGGAAAGAACAGGGGGGACACCAGGTTACAGCACGGCTGGACGTACCATAGGGAAAGGAGCGGGGGCCAGTGGAACGAACAGGGGGGACCCCAGGTTATAGCACGGCTGGACGTACCATAGAGAAAGGAGCGGGAGCCAGAGGGAAGAACAGGGGGGACACCAGGTTACAGCACGGCTGGACGTACCATAGGGAAAGGAGCGGGGGCCAGTGGAACGAACAGGGGGGACCCCAGGTTATAGCACGGCTGGACGTACCATAGAGAAAGGAGCGGGGCCCAGAGGGAAGAACAGGGGGGACCCCAGGTTATAGCACGGCTGGACGTACCATAGAGAAAGGAGCGGGAGCCAGAGGGAAGAACAGGGGGGACCCCAGGTTATAGCACGGCTGGACGTACCATAGAGAAAAGAGCGGGGACCAGAGGAAAGAACAGGGGGGACACCAGGTTACAGCACGGCTGGACGTACCATAGGGAAAGGAGCGGGGGCCGGAGGGAAGAACAGGGGGGACCCCAGGTTATAGAACGGCTGGACGTACCATAGAGAAAGGAGCGGGAGCCAGAGGGAAGAACAGGGGGGACCCCAGGTTATAGCACGGCTGGACGTACCATAGAGAAAGGAGCGGGGACCAGAGGAAAGAACAGGGGGGACCCCAGGTTATAGCACGGCTGGACGTACCATAGAGAAAGGAGCGGGGGCCATAGGAAAGAACAGGGGAGACCCCAGGTTACAGCACGGCTGGACGTACCATAGGGAAAGGAGCGGGGGCCAGTGGAACGAACAGGGGGGACCCCAGGTTATAGCACGGCTGGACGTACCATAGAGAAAGGAGCGGGGGCCATAGGAAAGAACAGGGGAGACCCCAGGTTACAGCACGGCTGGACGTACCATAGGGAAAGGAGCGGGGGCCAGTGGAACGAACAGGGGGGACCCCATGTTATAGCACGGCTGGACGTACCATAGAGAAAGGAGCGGGAGCCAGAGGGAAGAACAGGGGGGACCCCAGGTTATAGCACGGCTGGACGTACCATAGAGAAAGGAGCGGGGACCAGAGGAAAGAACAGGGGGGACACCAGGTTATAGAATGGCTGGACGTACCATAGAGAAAGGAGCGGGGGACAGAGGAAAGAACAGGGGGGACACCAGGTTATAGCATGGCTGGACGTACCATAGAGAAAGGAGCGGGGGCCATAGGAAAGAACAGGGGGGACCCCAAGTTATAGCACGGCTGGACGTACCATAGAGAAAGGAGCGGGGGCCATAGGAAAGAACAGGGGGGACCCCAAGTTATAGCACGGCTGGACGTACCATAGAGAAAGCCTCTGTAGCTGTGTGACCCCTGAGATAGGAGCGGGGGCAGCTCATTTTTGACCCTCTTACTTGTCTACATGGGTAAAGTCAACCAGCGCAGCCCCCCTATAAATACATACCCCTACCACCATCCATTCTACATGGGGAGCACATGGTTCTGGGGGAGGGGTGTGATGACCCGCTGCTGTCTAGGCCCCCTTGGCTTTTTGCACTCCCTTATACTGATCTCCACACGTGCTGCCCCCGATGGTTAGGAGGTCAATGCTCCTAGGAGGGTCCAATCGACATCCCCGCTCAAGACTTGTTTCTCTCTCATCGTTTCTACATGGACCAGTTACTGCGGGTGAGGGACTGTACATATATAGTCCCTCTATAGGGACTGTCTCCTGTGGATGTCCGCTCCACACTGACACTTCTAGCGTGACTCCTATACACACATGAATGACCGTTTTCTGTACACAGCCCCCAGATTTACTGACTAATCATGCGTGGTCCTTCATGATCCCCTATCAGAGGGCGGCTGGACGACTCCTGATCCCCCAACATCTAACGGCCCAGTCCTGCAGCTATACAATAAACGCTCACTCCCTCTGCTTGCTGTCAGTGAGGGGGAAGTGTCTTCTGAAATGCTCCTGAGCTTATACTTCACACAGCTGAAGGGTTTGCTACAAGTGTATCATGTCCTGGACTGCAGGCTGACATTTTACCTGCACTGATACATTGTAGCAAACTTCCAGAAGAGATACCATAAGCCTAGACTGGACACATTGGAACAAGCCCTCAGCTGTGAGCAGGACTAGGGCAGAAAGGTTTTTAACCTCCGGAGGTAAAGAAAAATGTTACCATTCACTAACAGCAAGCAGAGATCTTGTAGATGGGGAGGAATGTAAAGACAAAGTCTATTAGTAAGTTGCGGACCAGTTTATTCCCCTTGGTGAAGCGTCGTGCTAGCGGCCCCAGAGGTGGAGCGCATCCAGGACAACGAGACAGTCACCCGGCTTTCCTACACTCCTGAACGGCAGGTCTGGCATCGGACATGTCCCTGAATAACTTATCACACCTACTATTCAGGACTCGAGTAAAGCTGGATGACATCCAGTGAGAGTTGTAGTAGTGGCGCTGTATGCCCGCTGTCACCGCAGTGTGGGCGTGCTCTGTGGACATGGGGGAGGGGGACATGACATGGTTTATGGTTTCAGGGAAGTCTCCAGCAGTCACACACTCTGACCCACAAATACAGAAGGGAATTCACCCTCTGAACCAAGTCCAAGTGTAATCTGCCACCTGCAGAGCCCCCGCCTCTATGGTGTAATCTGCCACCTGCAGAGCCCCCGCCTCTATGGTGTAATCTGCCACCTGCAGAGCCCCCGCCTCTATGGTGTAATCTGCCACCTGCAGAGCCCCCCGCCTCTATGGTGTAACCTGCCACCTGCAGAGCCCCCCGCCTCTATGGTGTAATCTGCCACCTGCAGAGCCCCCGCCTCTATGGTGTAATCTGCCACCTGCAGAGCCCCCGCCTCTATGGTGTAATCTGCCACCTGCAGAGCCCCCGCCTCTATGGTGTAACCTGCCACCTGCAGAGCCCCCGCCTCTATGGTGTAACCTGCCACCTGCAGAGCCCCCGCCTCTATGGTGTAATCTGCCACCTGCAGAGCCCCCGCCTCTATGGTGTAACCTGCCACCTGCAGAGCCCCCGCCTCTATGGTGTAACCTGCCACCTGCAGAGCCCCCGCCTCTATGGTGTAATCTGCCACCTGCAGAGCCCCCGCCTCTATGGTGTAACCTGCCACCTGCAGAGCCCCCGCCTCTATGGTGTAACCTGCCACCTGCAGAGCCCCCGCCTCTATGGTGTAACCTGCCACCTGCAGAGCCCCCGCCTCTATGGTGTAACCTGCCACCTGCAGAGCCCCCGCCTCTATGGTGTAATCTGCCACCTGCAGAGCCCCCGCCTCTATGGTGTAATCTGCCACCTGCAGAGCCCCCGCCTCTATGGTGTAATCTGCCACCTGCAGAGCCCCCGCCTCTATGGTGTAACCTGCCACCTGCAGAGCCCCCGCCTCTATGGTGTAATCTGCCACCTGCAGAGCCCCCGCCTCTATGGTGTAATCTGCCACCTGCAGAGCCCCCCGCCTCTATGGTGTAACCTGCCACCTGCAGAGCCCCCCGCCTCTATGGTGTAACCTGCCACCTGCAGAGCCCCCGCCTCTATGGTGTAACCTGCCACCTGCAGAGCCCCCCGCCTCTATGGTGTAACCTGCCACCTGCAGAGCCCCCCGCCTCTATGGTGTAACCTGCCACCTGCAGAGCCCCCGCCTCTATGGTGTAACCTGCCACCTGCAGAGCCCCCGCCTCTATGGTGTAACCTGCCACCTGCAGAGCCCCCGCCTCTATGGTGTAACCTGCCACCTGCAGAGCCCCCGCCTCTATGGTGTAACCTGCCACCTGCAGAGCCCCCGCCTCTTTGGTGTAACCTGCCACCTGCAGAGCCCCCGCCTCTTTGGTGTAACCTGCCACCTGCAGAGCCCCCGCCTCTATGGTGTAACCTGCCACCTGCAGAGCCCCCGCCTCTATGGTGTAATCTGCCACCTGCAGAGCCCCCGCCTCTATGGTGTAACCTGCCACCTGCAGAGCCCCCCGCCTCTATGGTGTAATCTGCCACCTGCAGAGCCCCCGCCTCTATGGTGTAACCTGCTACCTGCAGAGCCCCCCGCCTCTATGGTGTAATCTGCCACCTGCAGAGCCCCCGCCTCTATGGTGTAACCTGCCACCTGCAGAGCCCCCGCCTCTATGGTGTAATCTGCCACCTGCAGAGCCCCCGCCTCTATGGTGTAATCTGCCACCTGCAGAGCCCCCCGCCTCTATGGTGTAACCTGCCACCTGCAGAGCCCCCGCCTCTATGGTGTAACCTGCCACCTGCAGAGCCCCCGCCTCTATGGTGTAATCTGACACCTGCAGAGCCCCCGCCTCTATGGTGTAACCTGCCACCTGCAGAGCCCCCGCCTCTATGGTGTAATCTGCCACCTGCAGAGCCCCCGCCTCTATGGTGTAATCTGCCACCTGCAGAGCCCCCGCCTCTATGGTGTAACCTGCCACCTGCAGAGCCCCCGCCTCTTTGGTGTAACCTGCCACCTGCAGAGCCCCCGCCTCTTTGGTGTAACCTGCCACCTGCAAAGCCCCCGCCTCTATGGTGTAATCTGCCACCTGCAGAGCCCCCCGCCTCTATGGTGTAACCTGCCACCTGCAGAGCCCCCGCCTCTATGGTGTAATCTGCCACCTGCAGAGCCCCCGCCTCTATGGTGTAACCTGCCACCTGCAGAGCCCCCCGCCTCTATGGTGTAATCTGCCACCTGCAGAGCCCCCGCCTCTATGGTGTAACCTGCTACCTGCAGAGCCCCCCGCCTCTATGGTGTAATCTGCCACCTGCAGAGCCCCCGCCTCTATGGTGTAACCTGCCACCTGCAGAGCCCCCGCCTCTATGGTGTAATCTGCCACCTGCAGAGCCCCCGCCTCTATGGTGTAATCTGCCACCTGCAGAGCCCCCCGCCTCTATGGTGCAACCTGCCACCTGCAGAGCCCCCGCCTCTATGGTGTAACCTGCCACCTGCAGAGCCCCCGCCTCTATGGTGTAATCTGACACCTGCAGAGCCCCCGCCTCTATGGTGTAACCTGCCACCTGCAGAGCCCCCGCCTCTATGGTGTAATCTGCCACCTGCAGAGCCCCCGCCTCTATGGTGTAATCTGCCACCTGCAGAGCCCCCGCCTCTATGGTGTAATCTGCCACCTGCAGAGCCCCCCGCCTCTATGGTGTAACCTGCCACCTGCAGAGCCCCCGCCTCTATGGTGTAATCTGCCACCTGCAGAGCCCCCGCCTCTATGGTGTAATCTGCCACCTGCAGAGCCCCCGCCTCTATGGTGTAACCTGCCACCTGCAGAGCCCCCGCCTCTATGGTGTAACCTGCCACCTGCAGAGCCCCCGCCTCTATGGTGTAACCTGCCACCTGCAGAGCCCCCCGCCTCTATGGTGTAACCTGCCACCTGCAGAGCCCCCGCCTCTATGGTGTAACCTGCCACCTGCAGAGCCCCCGCCTCTATGGTGTAACCTGCCACCTGCAGAGCCCCCCGCCTCTATGGTGTAATCTGCCACCTGCAGAGCCCCCGCCTCTATGGTGTAACCTGCCACCTGCAGAGCCCCCGCCTCTATGGTGTAACCTGCCACCTGCAGAGCCCCCGCCTCTATGGTGTAACCTGCCACCTGCAGAGCAACCCGCCTCTATGGTGTAATATGCCACCTGCAGAGCCCCCCGCCTCTATGGTGTAACCTGCCACCTGCAGAGCCCCCCGCCTCTATGGTGTAATCTGCCACCTGCAGAGCCCCCGCCTCTATGGTGTAACCTGCCACCTGCAGAGCCCCCGCCTCTATGGTGTAACCTGCCACCTGCAGAGCCCCCGCCTCTATGGTGTAATCTGCCACCTGCAGAGCCCCCCCGCCTCTATGGTGTAACATCGGAGACGGGACAAGAGCGATAAGGAGAGCCACCTTTAACCCTTCAATCCCTGACCGAGGACTCAAACCTCAAAGACAGAAGAATCCAGCCCGACCCGCTCTACCTGCCCTCCAATCAAGATGGCGACTGCTGCCCATGATAGAGCGGTTACCGAGTGCATAGAATTATCCATCAAAAGCCACCTGCGGCACAAGCGCTGCGCGACACCACCTGTGGCACAAGCGCCGCGCGACACCACCTGCGGCACAAGCGCCGCGCGACACCACCTGCGGCACAAGCGCCGCGCGACACCACCTGCGGCACAAGCGCCGCGCGACACCACCTGCGGCACAAGCGCCGCGCGCCGCACTCCCCACCACCGTGACGTCAGCAGGATTGGTAACTTCTAACTAAAGTGTCACACACAAGTAGTAAAAAGCAAAGAATCTTAAGGGTATGTTCACACGGCGGGGGTCCGTAACGGCTGAAATTACGGGGATGTTTCAGCCTGAAAACATCCCCGTAATTTCAGCCGTACCGGCATGTGCAGGCGCTTGAACGCCGCGTCCATTACGGCCGTAATTAGCGCTGCTATTCATTGGAGTCAATGAATAGCGGCTCCAATTACAGCCAAAGAAGTGACAGGTCACTTCTTCTACGCGGGCGTCTATTTACGCGCCGTCATTTGACAGCGGCGCGTAAATATACGCCTCGTGTGAACAGACAAACGTCTGCCCATTGCTTTCAATGGGCAGATGTTTGTCAGCGCTATTGAGGCGCTATTTTCGGGCGTAATTCGGGGCAAAAACGCCCGATTTACGTCCGTAAATAGGCCGTGTGAACATACCCTAAAGGGCCGGTGTCCAGCCTCCTGTGCAACTTTCTAACAGTCTTTGCGTTTGAATTCTTTGCAATTTTCAAAATCTCTGCTTGGAGTCATCGAATGGGAAGATTTATTTCATACGAAACAAGGTTGAAAATCAGGGAATACTTTTCACACAGCAGAGGGTTTGCTACAATGTATCAGCACAGATAAGCGATAACAGAAGAGAGATCGGTGCTGCAGCCGTGTTTAGCTCCCTCTGCCTACACTAGAATTGGTAACCAGCACGTTTCCATTCACTGACAATAAGCAGAGGTCATGAATTGGTGTGGATGTTGAGGCCCACAGCTATTTGTAGGCTACAATGATGACGTTTTGGGCTTTCAGGACAGATGTGCTGCGTCCACGCTGCTCAGAGTCTGGCCTGGCGCCCGCCGCACACGGTGAGCTCTGCTGTGCCCGACAACGAGGCGAACAGCGGCCACAATACGTGATTGTTAGAGCCGAGATGTTTTCCTGCACGATAAAGAGCCACTTATTCCATTGCCAGTGTAATTGCACTGCCGCCCTGTGCCAGGGACACCTGCCACCCTGTGCCAGGGATACCTGACGCCCTGTGCCAGGGACACCTGCCGCCCTGTGCCAGGGACACCTGCCGCCCTCCACTGTGCAGAAAACGACAGCACGCGTGACCGCCCACGCCAGGAGGAGGAGCCTGCTCCCCATTATATCCTGCAGGGGGAGAAGGGTTAATCACGGATGTAGGAGCAGAAAATGGGGCACTAGAAATAAGGGGGTGGTCACGCGGGGTCTACGCTCATTTGAAGACGTCGTCGTGGGTTGAGGTGCGAGCGGCGCGAATGTGTACAATATGATCCACGTGTCCCTGGGACCTGCCCTGGCAGAGATGCCAACCAATAGATATCTCATGAGAACAGCCGCTCCACTGACGGATGACATCATCAGGAGTTCTACTCCAGTCACATCTAGAGCTGCATTCACAACCCGACTCCATGCCCCTGAAATAAAAAACTGGACACACTGGTCGGCATTGATCGTGCGTGCGCCTTTTAGTAAATTTAGCACAAGTCTCTTCAATGAAGACGGCGTAAGTTACACCACTGGTGCAGGGGGCGGAGCCTGACACCGGGATCCTTGGTGTTTTGTACACTGGTGTCATGCTCCGCCCTCTCATGCCCTGCACTAGGCGTAACACGGAGCGTTCCTTTAAGAGTTGGGACATGACATTATAGCGCGGTCATCTCAGCTCCCATAATGCACTGCTGCCCCAGTAAACATTTCAGAGTGAATCGCTGCCCACGTGTTAAGTAAAAGGATATAAAAGATTAATTGTAGCAGAGAATTCTCCATTGGCCGATCTGATCCAAAATCAATCCTGGACGCAGCCCAGATACTCGTCTCCAGACGCGGGAACGTCGCCAAGAATCCTGATCTTTGTATGGTCACAGCTGCACTGCACTGACACAGCTCTGCTACATCAGGACACAGCTCTGCTACATCAGGACACAGCTCTGCTACATCAGGACACAGCTCTGCTACATCAGGACACAGCTCTGCTACATCAGGACACAGCTCTGCTACATCAGGACACATCTGTAACCGCAACATTATCAGCAGTTCACTAATAGAACGAGAGTCAAGACGGAGATCCGAACACTGGAAGATAGCGGGAACGACACATCCACAACGTACCCCACAGAATACAGAGCCGATCACCGCACAAAGCCAGAAAATAAACCACGGCACCCGAATATATATTACTGAGGGGTCACAGGTACATCCATAATTATAAGCCTTCTCTGAACCCCAGTACAGAAGCTGCATCACCGTGTACATCCATCCTGTATTATACTCCGGAGCTGCACTCACTATTCTGCTGGTGGAGTCACTGTGTACATACATTACATTACTTATCCTGAGTTATATCCTGTATTATACTCCGGAGCTGCACTCACTATTCTGCTGGTGGAGTCACTGTGTACATACATTACATTACTTATCCTGTATTGATCCTGAGTTAGATCCTGTATTATACTCCAGAGCTGCACTCACTATTCTGCTGGTGGAGTCACTGTGTACATACATTACATTACTTATCCTGTACTGATCCTGAGTTACATCCTGTATTATACTCCAGAGCTGCACTCACTATTCTGCTGGTGGAGTCACTGTGTACATACATTACATTACTTATCCTGTACTGATCCTGAGTTACATCCTGTATTACACTCCAGAGCTGCACTCATTATTCTGCTGGTGGAGTCACTGTGTACATACATTACTTATCCTGTACTGATCCTGAGTTACATCCTGTATTATACTCCAGAGCTGCACTCACTATTCTGCTGGTGGAGTCACTGTGTACATACATTACATTACTTATCCTGTACTGATCCTGAGTTACATCCTGTATTATACTCCAGAGCTGCACTCATTATTCTGCTGGTGGAGTCACTGTGTACATACATTACTTATCCTGTACTGATCCTGAGTTACATCCTGTATTATACTCCAGAGCTGCACTCACTATTCTGCTGGTGGAGTCAC
>NC_134699.1:70498822-70535980 GCF_050947455.1 Rhinoderma darwinii | reverse complement strand
TGTGTGTAGGTGTGTGTGTGTGTAGGTGTGTGTGTAGGTGTGTGTGTATAGGTGTGTGTGTAGGTGTGTGTATAGGTGTGTGTGTATAGGGGTGTGTGTATAGGGGTGTGTGTATAGGGGTGTGTGTATAGGGGTGTGTGTATAGGGGTGTGTGTATAGGGGTGTGTGTATAGGGGTGTGTGTATAGGGGTGTGTGTATAGGGGTGTGTGTGTATAGGGGTGTGTGTGTATAGGGGTGTGTGTGTATAGGGGTGTGTGTGTATAGGGGTGTGTGTATAGGGGTGTGTGTATAGGGGTGTGTGTATAGGGGTGTGTGTATAGGGGTGTGTGTATAGGGGTGTGTGTATAGGGGTGTGTGTGTGTGTATAGGTGTGTGTGTGTAGGTGTGTATAGGTGTGTATAGGTGTGTGTATAGGTGTGTGTGTATGTGTATAGGTGTGTGTGTGTGTGTGTGTGTGTGTGTGTGTGTGTGTGTGTGTGTGTGTATAGGTGTGTGTGTGTATAGGTGTGTGTGTGTGTGTATATAGGTGTGTGTGTGTGTGTGTGTGTGTGTGTGTGTGTGTGTGTATAGGTGTGTGTGTGTGTGTGTGTGTGTGTGTGTATAGGTGTGTGTGTGTGTGTGTGTGTGTGTGTGTGTGTGTGTGTGTGTGTGTGTGTGTGTGTGTGTATAGGTGTGTGTGTGTGTGTGTGTGTGTGTGTGTGTGTGTATAGGTGTGTGTGTGTGCGTGTATAGGTGTGTGTGTATAGGTGTGTGTGTATAGGTGTGTGTGTATAGGTGTGTGTGTGTATAGGTGTGTGTATAGGTGTGTGTGTGTGTGTGTAGGTGTGTGTGTGTGTGTGTGTGTGTGTGTGTGTGTGTGTGTGTGTGTGTGTGTGTGTGTGTGTGTGTGTGTATAGGTGTGTGTGTGTGTGTGTGTGTGTGTGTGTGTATAGGTGTGTGTGTATAGGTGTGTGTGTATATAGGTGTGTGTGTGTGTGTGTGTGTGTGTGTGTGTATAGGTGTGTGTGTGTGTGTGTATAGGTGTGTGTGTGTGTGTGTGTGTGTGTGTGTGTGTGTGTGTGTGTATAGGTGTGTGTGTGTGTGTGTGTGTGTGTGTATAGGTGTGTGTGTATAGGTGTGTGTATAGGTGTGTGTGTGTGTGTGTGTGTGTGTATAGGTGTGTGTGTGTGTGTGTGTGTGTATAGGTGTGTGTGTATAGGTGTGTGTGTGTGTGTGTATAGGGGTGTGTGTATAGGG
The DNA here is from genome assembly GCF_050947455.1 of Rhinoderma darwinii. NCBI lineage: Eukaryota > Metazoa > Chordata > Amphibia > Anura > Rhinodermatidae > Rhinoderma > Rhinoderma darwinii. The sequence goes on along the minus strand of NC_134699.1, from coordinate 70,534,743 downwards.
GTGTGTGTATAGGGGTGTGTGTATAGGGGTGTGTGTATAGGGGTGTGTGTATAGGGGTGTGTGTATAGGGGTGTGTGTATAGGGGTGTGTGTATAGGGGTGTGTGTGTATAGGTGTGTGTGTATAGGTGTGTGTGTGTGTGTGTGTGTGTCTGTGTGTAGGTGTGTGTGTGTATAGGTGTGTGTATAGGTGTGTGTGTGTGTGTGTGTGTGTGTGTGTGTGTGTGTGTGTGTGTATAGGTGTGTGTGTGTATAGGCGTGGGTGTAGGTGTGTGTATAGGCGTGGGTGTAGGTGTGTGTATAGGCGTGTGTGTGTGTATAGGCGTGTGTGTGTGTGTGTGTGTATAGGTGTGTGTGTGTGTGTGTATAGGTGTGTGTGTGTGTGTGTGTGTGTGTGTGTGTAGGTGTGTGTGTGTGTGTGTGTGTGTAGGTGTGTGTGTGTGTGTGTGTGTGTGTGTGTAGGTGTGTGTGTGTGTGTGTAGGTGTGTGTGTGTGTGTGTAGGTGTGTGTGTGTGTGTGTGTAGGTGTGTGTGTGTAGGGGTGTGTGTATAGGGGTGTGTGTGTGTATAGGGGGGTGTGTGTGTATAGGGGGTGTGTGTGTATAGGGGGTGTGTGTGTATAGGGGGTGTGTGTGTATAGGGGGGTGTGTGTATAGGGGGGTGTGTGTGTATAGGGGGGTGTGTGTATAGGGGGGTGTGTGTGTATAGGGGGTGTGTGTGTATAGGGGGTGTGTGTGTATAGGGGGTGTGTGTGTATAGGGGGGTGTGTGTGTATAGGGGGGTGTGTGTGTATAGGGGGGTGTGTGTGTATAGGGGGGTGTGTGTGTATAGGGGTGTGTGTGTATAGGGGGTGTGTGTGTATAGGGGGGTGTGTGTGTATAGGGGGGTGTGTGTGTATAGGGGGGTGTGTGTGTATAGGGGGGTGTGTGTGTATAGGGGGTGTGTGTGTATAGGGGGGTGTGTGTGTCTAGGGGGGTGTGTGTGTCTAGGGGTGTGTGTGTCTAGGGGTGTGTGTGTCTAGGGGGGTGTGTGTCTAGGGGGGTGTGTGTCTAGGGGGGTGTGTGTCTAGGGGGGTGTGTGTCTAGGGGGGTGTGTGTGTCTAAGGGTGTGTGTGTCTAGGGGTGTGTGTGTCTAGGGGTGTGTGTGTCTAGGGGGGTGTGTGTCTAGGGGGGTGTGTGTCTAGGGGTGTGTGTGTCTAGGGGTGTGTGTGTCTAGGGGTGTGTGTGTCTAGGGGTGTGTGTGTCTAGGGGTGTGTGTGTCTAGGGGTGTGTGTGTCTAGGGGTGTGTGTGTCTAGGGGTGTGTGTGTCTAGGGGTGTGTGTGTCTAGGGGTGTGTGTGTCTAGGGGTGTGTGTGTCTAGGGGTGTGTGTGTCTAGGGGTGTGTGTGTCTAGGGGTGTGTGTGTCTAGGGGTGTGTGTGTCTAGGGGTGTGTGTGTCTAGGGGTGTGTGTCTAGGGGTGTGTGTGTCTAGGGGTGTGTGTGTCTAGGGGTGTGTGTGTCTAGGGGTGTGTGTGTCTAGGGGTGTGTGTGTCTAGGGGTGTGTGTGTCTAGGGGTGTGTGTGTCTAGGGGTGTGTGTGTCTAGGGGTGTGTGTGTCTAGGGGTGTGTGTGTCTAGGGGTGTGTGTGTCTAGGGGTGTGTGTGTCTAGGGGTGTGTGTGTCTAGGGGTGTGTGTGTCTAGGGGTGTGTGTGTCTAGGGGTGTGTGTGTCTAGGGGTGTGTGTGTCTAGGGGTGTGTGTGTCTAGGGGTGTGTGTGTCTAGGGGTGTGTGTGTCTAGGGGTGTGTGTGTCTAGGGGTGTGTGTGTCTAGGGGTGTGTGTGTCTAGGGGTGTGTGTGTCTAGGGGTGTGTGTGTCTAGGGGTGTGTGTGTCTAGGGGTGTGTGTGTCTAGGGGTGTGTGTGTCTAGGGGTGTGTGTGTCTAGGGGTGTGTGTGTCTAGGGGTGTGTGTGTCTAGGGGTGTGTGTGTCTAGGGGTGTGTGTGTCTAGGGGTGTGTGTGTCTAGGGGTGTGTGTGTCTAGGGGTGTGTGTGTCTAGGGGTGTGTGTGTCTAGGGGTGTGTGTGTCTAGGGGTGTGTGTGTCTAGGGGTGTGTGTGTCTAGGGGTGTGTGTGTCTAGGGGTGTGTGTGTCTAGGGGTGTGTGTGTCTAGGGGTGTGTGTCTAGGGGTGTGTGTCTAGGGGTGTGTGTCTAGGGGTGTGTGTGTATAGGGGGGGGTGTGTATAGGGGGGTGTGTGTATAGGGGGGTGTGTATAGGGGTGTGTGTATAGGTGTGTGTGTGTATAGGTGTGTGTGTGTGTGTGTGTGTGTGTGTGTGTGTGTGTGTGTGTGTGTGTGTAGGTGTGTGTGTGTAGGTGTGTGTGTGTAGGTGTGTGTGTGTAGGTGTGTGTGTGTAGGGGTGTGTGTGTAGGGGTGTGTGTGTATAGGGGTGTGTATAGGGGTGTGTGTATAGGGGTGTGTGTATAGGGGTGTGTGTATAGGGGTGTGTGTATAGGGGTGTGTGTATAGGGGTGTGTGTATAGGGGTGTGTGTATAGGGGTGTGTGTATAGGGGTGTGTGTATAGGGGTGTGTGTATAGGTGTGTGTGTGTGTGTGTGTAGGTGTGTGTGTGTGTAGGTGTGTGTGTGTAGGTGTGTGTGTGTGTAGGTGTGTGTGTATAGGGGTGTGTGTATAGGGGTGTGTATAGGGGTGTGTGTATAGGGGTGTGTGTATAGGGGTGTGTGTATAGGGGTGTGTGTATAGGGGTGTGTGTGTCTAGGGGTGTGTGTGTCTAGGGGGGTGTGTGTCTAGGGGGGTGTGTGTCTAGGGGGGTGTGTGTCTAGGGGGGTGTGTGTCTAGGGGGGTGTGTGTCTAGGGGGGTGTGTGTCTAGGGGGGTGTGTGTCTAGGGGGGTGTGTGTCTAGGGGGGTGTGTGTCTAGGGGGGTGTGTGTCTAGGGGGGTGTGTGTCTAGGGGGGTGTGTGTCTAGGGGGGTGTGTGTCTAGGGGGGTGTGTGTCTAGGGGGGTGTGTGTCTAGGGGGGTGTGTGTCTAGGGGGGTGTGTGTCTAGGGGGGTGTGTGTCTAGGGGGGTGTGTGTCTAGGGGGGTGTGTGTCTAGGGGGGTGTGTGTCTAGGGGGGTGTGTGTCTAGGGGGGTGTGTGTCTAGGGGGGTGTGTGTCTAGGGGGGTGTGTGTCTAGGGGGGTGTGTGTATATAGGTGTGTGTGTGTATAGGTGTGTGTAGGTGTGTGTATAGGTGTGTGTGTATAGGTGTGTGTGTGTATAGGTGTGTGTGTGTGTGTATAGGTGTGTGTGTGTGTGTATATAGGTGTGTGTGTATAGGTGTGTGTGTGTGTGTATATAGGTGTGTGTGTATAGGTGTGTGTGTGTGTATATAGGTGTGTGTGTATAGGTGTGTGTGTGTATAGGTGTGTGTGTGTATAGGTGTGTGTGTGTATAGGTGTGTGTGTGTATAGGTGTGTGTGTATAGGTGTGTGTGTGTATAGGTGTGTGTGTGTATAGGTGTGTGTGTGTGTGTATAGGTGTGTGTGTGTGTATAGGTGTGTGTGTGTGTGTATAGGTGTGTGTGTGTGTATAGGTGTGTGTGTGTGTGTATAGGTGTGTGTGTGTGTGTATAGGTGTGTGTGTATAGGTGTGTGTGTATAGGTGTGTGTGTATAGGTGTGTGTGTGTGTATAGGTGTGTGTGTGTGTATAGGTGTGTGTGTGTGTGTATAGGTGTGTGTGTGTGTGTATAGGTGTGTGTGTGTGTATAGGTGTGTGTGTGTGTATAGGTGTGTGTGTGTATAGGTGTGTGTGTGTATAGGTGTGTGTGTGTATAGGTGTGTGTGTGTATAGGTGTGTGTGTATAGGTGTGTGTGTGTGTGTGTGTAGGTGTGTGTGTGTATAGGTGTGTGTGTGTATAGGTGTGTGTGTGTGTGTATAGGTGTGTGTGTGTGTGTATAGGTGTGTGTGTGTGTATAGGTGTGTGTGTGTATAGGTGTGTGTGTGTGTATAGGTGTGTGTGTATAGGTGTGTGTGTGTGTGTGTGTGTGTGTGTGTGTATAGGGGTGTGTGTGTGTGTATAGGGGGGGGTGGGTGTGTGTGTGTGTGTGTGTGTGTGTGTGTGTGTGTGTGTGTGTGTGTGTGTGTGTGTGTGTGTGTGTGTGTGTGTGTGTGTGTGTGTGTGTGTGTGTGTGTGTGTGTGTGTGTGTGTGTGTGTGTGTGTAGGGGTGGGTGGGTGTGTGTAGGGGTGGGTGGGTGGGTGTGTGTGTGTGTGTGTGTGTGTGTTTCCGTACGTACGTCCGTACGTACGTCCGTACGTACGGACAGGTGTCCGTACGTCCGGACAGGTGTCCGTACGTCCGTCCGTCCGTACGTACGTACGTACGTACAGGTGTGCGTACGTACGTATAGGTGTCTGTATATGTGTTCGTATGTCTGTATAGGTGTCTGTATAGGTGTATGTATTTAGATGTATATATCTATGTATGTATGGGTGTATATATGTATATATAGGTGTATATATGTAAAGGTGTATGTACATCATGACTCCGCTGTTTGAGATTTATTCTTGGTGTAATAATGATGTTTATGGGAATCTTCCTGTAATTCTGGTGCACTTCCCCTTTAAGAAATCCTGCAGGGCTCACAGTAAAGAGGAGATTATGGAAGTGCGAATACCGAGAACTCACTGATCACTTTCCCATGGAAAACCAGGCCGAGTAAACATGGCGGAGAAAACTCAGGAACGTGAACGTGTCGTGCGATGTGTCAGCCACCGACTGCAGGAAGCCACCCCCTCCCCTCACCCGGCCACATGATCTGACTATGAGGGGTCTGGACCGTGACACCGGCTGATGGGGGCTATAAACGTCTTCTAGAGGAGTCCAGCAGTCCTATGCAAATCAAACTAAATCACAACTTTCTAACAGACTTGGTGTCACCAATTCTAAGAACTCTGCTCATTGGCAATGAATGGAAACACTCCTGTTTAGATCCAGAGGAAGAAATCCTTTACAGACCTAATACTTCTCACAGCTGAGGGTTTGTTGCAATGTATCAGTCTGGAGTCCAGGTTGGACAGAAGATTGATTCATCCTGCTGTGTTTATCTTAGAGATGACGGTGTACACTGATACACTGTAACAGACCCTCAGCTGTGGCTGATCTACATATAAGTGGAGTAGTCGCATGAAGCCTGGATATATAAAGACATCCCTGAGTACTGATTTAGGGAGGGGGGGGGGGGGAAGAGGTTACGTCACTAAACTTCCCTTAACCCCCCCCCCCCACCACCACCACAGGGGAAAAACAGAATCAGTCAGACTTCCCCGGTGACGGGCGACATGTACCCGGGTGGTGGAGAGGATGAGCGCTCCTTCACTCCTCAGCCCCGCCAGATATAAATATAGAGGAAAGACAAATACTTCTTAAAGGTCAAAATCTGCACAAACCTGCCAAGGAGGAGAGCGAAACCAGGACACGAGGGGCGCCGCAGGCACAGGGGGACGCACAACACCGGGTACCCATCCACCACCGCTATTATTACACCACTGCTTGTTGTCAGTGAATTAAAACATTCTTGTTTAGATCCGGAGGCTGAAATCCCATCCTTAATAGCAAACAATCTAATCTATATCATACACAATGTATCACTCCCATCATCCCTGACCCCAGGAGATCACAATCTAATCTATATCATACACAATGTATCACTCCCATCATCCTCACCCCAGGAGCTCACAATCTAATCTATATCACACACAATGTATCACTCCCATCATCCTGACCCCAGGAGCTCACAATCTAATCTATATCTCACACACAATGTATCACTCCCATCATCCTGACCCCAGGAGATCACAATCTAATCTATATCTCACACACAATGTATCACTCCCATCATCCTGACCCCAGGAGCTCACAATCTAATCTATATCTCACACACAATGTATCACTCCCATCATCCTGACCCCAGGAGCTCACAATCTAATCTATATCATACACAATGCATCATCCTGACCCCAGGAGCTCACAATCTAATCTATATCTCACACACAATGTATCACCCCCATCATCCTGACCCCAGGAGCTCACAATCTAATCTATATCACACACAATGTATCACTCCCATCATCCTGACCCCAGGAGCTCACAATCTAATCTATATCTCACACAATGTATCACTCCCATCATCCTGACCACAGGAACTCACAATCTAATCTATATCATACACACAATGTATCACTCCCATCATCCCTGACCCCAGGAGATCACAATCTAATCTATATCATACACAATGTATCACTCCCATCATCCTCACCCCAGGAGCTCACAATCTAATCTATATCACACACAATGTATCACTCCCATCATCCCTGACCCCAGGAGCTCACAATCTAATCTATATCACACACAATGTATCACTCCCATCATCCTGACCCCAGGAGCTCACAATCTAATCTATATCTCACACAATGTATCACTCCCATCATCCTGACCCCAGGAGCTCACAATCTAATCTATATCTCACACACAATGTATCACTCTCATCATCCTGACCCCAGGAGCTCACAATCTAATCTATATCTCACACAATGTATCACTCCCATCATCCTGACCCCAGGAGCTCACAATCTAATCTATATCTCACACACAATGTATCACTCCCATCATCCCTGACCCCAGGAGCTCACAATCTAATCTATATCTCACACACAATGTATCACTCCCATCATCCTGACCCCAGGAGCTCACAATCTAATCTATATCTCATACACAATGCATCACTCCCATCATCCTGACCCCAGGAGCTCACAATCTAATCTACACAATGTATCACTCCCATCATCCTGACCCCAGGAGCTCACAATCTAATCTATATCTCATACAATGTATCACTCCCATCATCCTGACCCCAGGAGCTCACAATCTAATCTATATCATACACAATGTATCACCCCCATCATCCTGACCCCAGGAGCTCACAATCTAATCTATATCATACACAATGTATCACTCCCACCATCCTGACCCCAGGAGCTCACAATCTAATCTATATCATACACAATGCATCACTCCCATCATCCTGACCCCAGGAGCTCACAATCTAATCTATATATCACACACAATGTATCACCCCCATCATCCTGACCCCAGGAGCTCACAATCTAATCTATATCATACACAATGTATCACTCCCATCATCCTGACCCCAAGAGATCACAATCTAATCTATATCTCACACACAATGTATCACTCCCATCATCCTGACCCCAGGAGCTCACAATCTAATCTATATCACACACACAATGTATCACTCCCATCATCCTGACCCCAGGAGCTCACAATCTAATCTATATATCTCACACACAATGTATCACTCCCATCATCCTGACCCCAGGAGCTCACAATCTAATCTATATCTCACACACAATGTATCACTCCCATCATCCTGACCCCAGGAGCTCACAATCTAATCTATATCATACACAATGTATCACTCCCATCATCCTGACCCCAGGAGCTCACAATCTAATCTATATCTCATACACAATGTATCACTCCCATCATCCTGACCCCAGGAGCTCACAATCTAATCTATATCTCATACACAATGTATCACTCCCATCATCCTGACCCCAGGAGCTCACAATCTAATCTATATCATACACAATGCATCACTCCCATCATCCTGACCCCAGGAGCTCACAATCTAATCTATATCTCACACACAATGTATCACCCCCATCATCCTGACCCCAGGAGCTCACAATCTAATCTATATCACACACAATGTATCACCCCCATCATCCTGATCCCAGGAGCTCACAATCTAATCTATATCTCACACACAATGTATCACTCCCATCATCCTGACCCCAGGAACTCACAATCTAATCTATATCATACACAATGTATCACTCCCATCATCCTGACCCCAGGAGATCACAATCTAATCTATATCTCACACACAATGTATCACTCCCATCATCCTGACCCCAGGAGATCACAATCTAATCTATATTACACACAATGTATCACTCCCATCATCCTGACCCCAGGAGCTCACAATCTAATCTATATCTCACACACAATGTATCACTCCCATCATCCTGACCCCAGGAGATCACAATCTAATCTATATCTCATACACAATGTATCACTCCCATCATCCTGACCCCAGGAGCTCACAATCTAATCTATATCACACACAATGTATCACTCCCATCATCCTGACCCCAGGAGCTCACAATCTAATCTATATCTCACACACAATGTATCACTCCCATCATCCTGACCCCAGGAGCTCACAATCTAATCTATATCTCACACACAATGTATCACCCCCATCATCCTGACCCCAGGAGCTCACAATCTAATCTATATCATACACAATGTATCACTCCCATCATCCTGACCCCAGGAGCTCACAATCTAATCTATATCTCACACAATGTATCACTCCCATCATCCTGACCCCAGGAGCTCACAATCTAATCTATATCTCACACACAATGTATCACTCCCATCATCCTCACCCCAGGAGCTCACAATCTAATCTATATCTCACACACAATGTATCACTCCCATCATCCTGACCCCAGGAGCTCACAATCTAATCTATATATCACACACAATGTATCACTCCCATCATCCTGACCCCAGGAGCTCACAATCTAATCTATATCACACACAATGTATCACTCCCATCATCCTGACCCCAGGAGCTCACAATCTAATCTATATCATACACACAATGTATCACTCCCATCATCCTGACCCCAGGAGCTCACAATCTAATCTATATCATACACAATGCATCACTCCCATCATCCTGACCCCAGGAGCTCACAATCTAATCTATATCTCACACACAATGTATCACCCCCATCATCCTGACCCCAGGAGCTCACAATCTAATCTATATCACACACAATGTATCACCCCCATCATCCTGATCCCAGGAGCTCACAATCTAATCTATATCTCACACACAATGTATCACTCCCATCATCCTGACCCCAGGAGCTCACAATCTAATCTATATCACACACACAATGTATCACTCCCATCATCCTGACCCCAGGAACTCACAATCTAATCTATATCATACACAATGTATCACTCCCATCATCCTGACCCCAGGAGATCACAATCTAATCTATATCTCACACACAATGTATCACTCCCATCATCCTGACCCCAGGAGATCACAATCTAATCTATATTACACACAATGTATCACTCCCATCATCCTGACCCCAGGAGCTCACAATCTAATCTATATCTCACACACAATGTATCACTCCCATCATCCTGACCCCAGGAGATCACAATCTAATCTATATCTCATACACAATGTATCACTCCCATCATCCTGACCCCAGGAGCTCACAATCTAATCTATATCACACACAATGTATCACTCCCATCATCCTGACCCCAGGAGCTCACAATCTAATCTATATCTCACACACAATGTATCACTCCCATCATCCTGACCCCAGGAGCTCACAATCTAATCTATATCTCACACACAATGTATCACCCCCATCATCCTGACCCCAGGAGCTCACAATCTAATCTATATCATACACAATGTATCACTCCCATCATCCTGACCCCAGGAGCTCACAATCTAATCTATATCTCACACAATGTATCACTCCCATCATCCTGACCCCAGGAGCTCACAATCTAATCTATATCTCACACACAATGTATCACTCCCATCATCCTCACCCCAGGAGCTCACAATCTAATCTATATCTCACACACAATGTATCACTCCCATCATCCTGACCCCAGGAGCTCACAATCTAATCTATATATCACACACAATGTATCACTCCCATCATCCTGACCCCAGGAGCTCACAATCTAATCTATATCACACACAATGTATCACTCCCATCATCCTGACCCCAGGAGATCACAATCTAATCTATATCATACACACAATGTATCACTCCCATCATCCTGACCCCAGGAGATCACAATCTAATCTATATCTCACACACAATGTATCACTCCCATCATCCTGATCCCAGGAGCTCACAATCTAATCTATATCATACACAATGTATCACTCCCATCATCCTGACCCCAGGAGCTCACAATCTAATCTATATCTCATACACAATGTATCACTCCCATCATCCTGACCCCAGGAGCTCACAATCTAATCTATATCTCATACACAATGTATCACTCCCATCATCCTGACCCCAGGAGCTCACAATCTAATCTATATCACACACAATGTATCACTCCCATCATCCTGACCCCAGGAGCTCACAATCTAATCTATATCTCATACACAATGTATCACTCCCATCATCCTGACCCCAGGAGCTCACAATCTAATCTATATCTCACACACAATGTATCACCCCCATCATCCTGACCCCAGGAGATCACAATCTAATCTATATCTCACACACAATGTATCACTCCCATCATCCTGACCCCAGGAGCTCACAATCTAATCTATATCATACACAATGTATCACTCCCATCATCCTGACCCCAGGAGATCACAATCTAATCTATATCATACACAATGTATCACTCCCATCATCCTGACCCCAGGAGCTCACAATCTAATCTATATCACACACAATGTATCACTCCCATCATCCCTGACCCCAGGAGCTCACAATCTAATCTATATCTCACACACAATGTATCACTCCCATCATCCTGACCCCAGGAGCTCACAATCTAATCTATATATCACACACAATGTATCACTCCCATCATCCTGACCCCAGGAGCTCACAATCTAATCTATATCATACACAATGTATCACTCCCATCATCCTGACCCCAGGAGCTCACAATCTAATCTATATCTCATACACAATGTATCACTCCCATCATCCTGACCCCAGGAGCTCACAATCTAATCTATATCTCACACAATGTATCACTCCCATCATCCTGACCCCAGGAGCTCACAATCTAATCTATATCACACACAATGTATCACTCCCATCATCCTGACCCCAGGAGCTCACAATCTAATCTATATCTCACACAATGTATCACTCCCATCATCCCTGACCCCAGGAGCTCACAATCTAATCTATATCTCACACACAATGTATCACTCCCATCATCCCTGACCCCAGGAGATCACAATCTAATCTATATCTCACACACAATGTATCACTCCCATCATCCTGACCCCAGGAGCTCACAATCTAATCTATATCACACACAATGTATCACTCCCATCATCCTGACCCCAGGAGCTCACAATCTAATCTATATCACACACAATGTATCACTCCCATCATCCTGACCCCAGGAGCTCACAATCTAATCTATATCATACACAATGTATCACTCCCATCATCCTGACCCCAGGAGCTCACAATCTAATCTACATCTCACACAATGTATCACTCCCATCATCCTGACCCCAGGAGCTCACAATCTAATCTATATCTCATACACAATGTATCACCCCCATCATCCTAACCCCAGGAGATCACAATCTAATCTATATCTCACACCACACAATGTATCACTCCCATCATCCTGACCCCAGGAGATCACAATCTAATCTATATCACACACACAATGTATCACCCCCATCATCCTCACCCCAGGAGCTCACAATCTAATCTATATCTCATACACAATGTATCACCCCCATCATCCTGACCCCAGGAACTCACAATCTAATCTATATATCACACACAATGTATCACCCCCATCATCCCTGACCCCAGGAGCTCACAATCTAATCTATATCATACACAATGTATCACTCCCATCATCCTGACCCCAGGAGCTCACAATCTAATCTATATATCACACACAATGTATCACTCCCATCATCCTGACCCCAGGAGATCACAATCTAATCTATATATCACACACAATGTATCACTCCCATCATCCTGACCCCAGGAGCTCACAATCTAATCTATATCATACACAATGTATCACTCCCATCATCCTGACCCCAGGAGATCACAATCTAATCTATATATCACACACAATGTATCACTCCCATCATCCTGACCCCAGGAGCTCACAATCTAATCTATATCACACACAATGTATCACTCCCATCATCCTCACCCCAGGAGCTCACAATCTAATCTATATCTCATACACAATGTATCACTCCCATCATCCTGACCCCAGGAGCTCACAATCTAATCTATATCACACACAATGTATCACTCCCATCATCCTGACCCCAGGAGCTCACAATCTAATCTATATCTCACACACAATGTATCACTCCCATCATCCTGACCCCAGGAGCTCACAATCTAATCTATATCATACACAATGTATCACCCCCATCATCCTGACCCCAGGAGCTCACAATCTAATCTATATCACACACAATGTATCACCCCCATCATCCTGACCCCAGGAGCTCACAATCTAATCTATATATCGTACACACAATGTATCACTCCCATCATCCTGACCCCAGGAGCTCACAATCTAATCTATATCTCACACAATGTATCACTCCCATCATCCCTGACCCCAGGAGCTCACAATCTAATCTATATCACACACACAATGTATCACTCCCATCATCCTGACCCCAGGAGCTCACAATCTAATCTATATCTCACACACAATGTATCACTCCCATCATCCTAACCCCAGGAGCTCACAATCTAATCTATATCTCATACACAATGTATCACTCCCATCATCCTGACCCCAGGAGCTCACAATCTAATCTATATCACACACAATGTATCACTCCCATCATCCTGACCCCAGGAGCTCACAATCTAATCTATATCTCACACACAATGTATCACTCCCATCATCCCTGACCCCAGGAGCTCACAATCTAATCTATATCATACACAATGTATCACTCCCATCATCCTGACCCCAGGAGATCACAATCTAATCTATATCTCACACACAATGTATCACTCCCATCATCCTGACCCCAGGAGCTCACAATCTAATCTATATCATACACAATGTATCACTCCCATCATCCTGACCCCAGGAGCTCACAATCTAATCTATATCTCACACACAATGTATCACTCCCATCATCCTAACCCCAGGAGCTCACAATCTAATCTATATCATACACAATGTATCACTCCCATCATCCTGACCCCAGGAGCTCACAATCTAATCTATATCATACACAATGTATCACTCCCATCATCCCTGACCCCAGGAGCTCACAATCTAATCTATATCTCACACACAATGTATCACTCCCATCATCCTGACCCCAGGAGCTCACAATCTAATCTATATCTCACAATGTATCACTCCCATCATCCTGACCCCAGGAGCTCACAATCTAATCTATATCATACACAATGTATCACTCCCATCATCCTGACCCCAGGAGCTCACAATCTAATCTATATCATACACAATGTATCACTCCCATCATCCTGACCCCAGGAGCTCACAATCTAATCTATATCTCATACACAATGTATCACTCCCATCATCCTGACCCCAGGAGCTCACAATCTAATCTATATCTCACACACAATGTATCACCCCCATCATCCTGACCCCAGGAGCTCACAATCTAATCTATATCACACACAATGTATCACTCCCATCATCCTGACCCCAGGAGCTCACAATCTAATCTATATCTCACACACAATGTATCACTCCCATCATCCTGACCCCAGGAGCTCACAATCTAATCTATATCACACACAATGTATCACTCCCATCATCCTGACCCCAGGAGCTCACAATCTAATCTATATCTCATACACAATGTATCACCCCCATCATCCTGACCCCAGGAGCTCACAATCTAATCTATATCATACACAATGTATCACTCCCATCATCCTGACCCCAGGAGATCACAATCTAATCTATATCATACACAATGTATCACTCCCATCATCCTGACCCCAGGAGCTCACAATCTAATCTATATCTCACACACAATGTATCACTCCCATCATCCTGACCCCAGGAGCTCACAATCTAATCTATATCTCACACACAATGTATCACTCCCATCATCCTCACCCCAGGAGCTCACAATCTAATCTATATCTCACACACAATGTATCACTCCCATCATCCCTGACCCCAGGAGATCACAATCTAATCTATATCACCCACAATGTATCACTCCCATCATCCTGACCCCCAGGAGCTCACAATCTAATCTATATCTCATACAATGTATCACTCCCATCATCCCTGACCCCAGGAACTCACAATCTAATCTATATCTCACACACAATGTATCACTCCCATCATCCTGACCCCAGGAGATCACAATCTAATCTATATCTCACACACAATGTATCACTCCCATCATCCTGACCCCAGGAGCTCACAATCTAATCTATATCTCATACACAATGTATCACTCCCATCATCCTGACCCCAGGAACTCACAATCTAATCTATATCTCACACACACAATGTATCACTCCCATCATCCTGACCCCAGGAGCTCACAATCTAATCTATATCATACACAATGTATCACCCCCATCATCCTGACCCCAGGAGCTCACAATCTAATCTATTATCACACAATGTATCACCCCCATCATCCTGACCCCAGGAGCTCACAATCTAATCTATATCATACACAATGTATCACTCCCATCATCCCTGACCCCAGGAGCTCACAATCTAATCTATATCTCACACACAATGTATCACTCCCATCATCCTGACCCCAGGAGCTCACAATCTAATCTATATCTCACACACAATGTATCACTCCCATCATCCTGACCCCCAGGAGCTCACAATCTAATCTATATCACACACAATGTATCACTCCCATCATCCCTGACCCAGAGCTCACAATCTAATCTATATCTCATACACAATGTATCACTCCCATCATCCTGACCCCAGGAGCTCACAATCTAATCTATATCTCATACACAATGTATCACCCCCATCATCCTGACCCCAGGAGCTCACAATCTAATCTATATCTCACACACAATGTATCACTCCCATCATCCTGACCCCAGGAGCTCACAATCTAATCTATATCTCACACACAATGTATCACTCCCATCATCCTGACCCCAGGAGCTCACAATCTAATCTATATCACACACAATGTATCACTCCCATCATCCCTGACCCCAGGAGCTCACAATCTAATCTATATCACACACAATGTATCACTCCCATCATCCTGACCCCAGGAGATCACAATCTAATCTATATTCTCATACACAATGTATCACCCCCATCATCTGACCCAGGAGCTCACAATCTAATCTATATCTCACACACAATGTATCACTCCCATCATCCTGACCCCAGGAGCTCACAATCTAATCTATATCACACACAATGTATCACCCCCATCATCCTGACCCCAGGAGCTCACAATCTAATCTATATCTCATACACAATGTATCACCCCCATCATCCTGACCCCAGGAGCTCACAATCTAATCTATATCTCATACACAATGTATCACCCCCATCATCCTCACCCCAGGAGCTCACAATCTAATCTATATCACACACAATGTATCACTCCCATCTCCTCACCCCAGGAGCTCACAATCTAATCTATATCTCATACACAATGTATCACTCCCATCATCCTGACCCCAGGAGCTCACAATCTAATCTATATCTCACACACAATGTATCACTCCCATCATCCTGACCCCAGGAGCTCACAATCTAATCTATATCTCATACACAATGTATCAACCCCATCATCCTGACCCCAGGAGCTCACAATCTAATCTATATCATACACAATGTATCACTCCCATCATCCCTGACCCCAGGAGCTCACAATCTAATCTATATCATACACATGTATCACTCCCATCATCCTGACCCCAGGAGATCACAATCTAATCTATATCATACACCAATGTATCACCCCCATCATCCCTGACCCCAGGAGATCACAATCTAATCTATATCATACACAATGTATCACCCCCATCATCCCTGACCCCAGGAGCTCACAATCTAATCTATATATCACACACATGTATCACTCCCATCATCCTGACCCCAGGAGCTCACAATCTAATCTATATCTCATACACAATGTATCACTCCCATCATCCTGGACCCCAGGAGCTCACAATCTAATCTATATCTCACACACAATGTATCACTCCCATCATCCTGACCCAGGAGCTCACAATCTAATCTATATCTCACACACAATGTATCACTCCCATCATCCTGATCCCAGGAGATCACAATCTAATCTATATTCTCACACACAATGTATCACTCCCATCATCCTCACCCCAGGAGCACACAATCTAATCTATATCTCACACACAATGTATCACTCCCATCATCCTGACCCCAGGAGCTCACAATCTAATCTATTATCTCACACACAATGTATCACTCCCATCATCCTGACCCCAGGAGCTCACAATCTAATCTATATCATACACAATGTATCACTCCCATCATCCTGACCCCAGGAGCTCACAATCTAATCTATATCATACACAATGTATCACTCCCATCATCCTCACCCCAGGAGCTCACAATCTAATCTATATCTCACACACAATGTATCACTCCCATCATCCTGACCCCAGGAGATCACAATCTAATCTATATCTCACACAATGTATCACCCCCATCATCCTGACCCCAGGAGCTCACAATCTAATCTATATCTCACACAATGTATCACTCCCATCATCCTGACCCCAGGAGCTCACAATCTAATCTATATCACACACAATGTATCACTCCCATCATCCTGACCCAGGAGCTCACAATCTAATCTATATCATACACAATGTATCACTCCCATCATCCTGACCCCAGGAGCTCACAATCTAATCTATATCTCATACACAATGTATCACTCCCATCATCCTGACCCCAGGAGATCACAATCTAATCTATATCTCACACACAATGTATCAACTCCCATCATCCTGACCCCAGGAGATCACAATCGAATCTATATCACACACAATGTATCACTCCCATCATCCTGACCCCAGGAGATCACAATCTAATCTATATCTCACACACATGTATCACCCCCATCATCCCTGACCCCAGGAGATCACAATCTAATCTATATCTCATACACAATGTATCACTCCCATCATCCTGACCCCAGGAGCTCACAATCTAATCTATATCTCACACACAATGTATCACTCCCATCATCCCTGACCCCAGGAACTCACAATCTAATCTATATCTCACACACAATGTATCACTCCCATCATCCTGACCCCAGGAGCTCTCAATCTAATCTATATCATACACAATGTATCACTCCCATCATCCTGACCCCAGGAGCTCACAATCTAATCTATATCATACACAATGTATCACTCCCATCATCCTGACCCCAGGAGCTCACAATCTAATCTATATCACACACAATGTATCACCCCCATCATCCTGACCCCAGGAGCTCACAATCTAATCTATATTACACACAATGTATCACTCCCATCATCCTGACCCCAGGAGCTCACAATCTAATCTATATCTCATACACAATGTATCACCCCCATCATCCTAACCCCAGGAGCTCACAATTAATCTATATCTCATACACAATGTATCACTCCCATCATCCTGACCCCAGGAGATCACAATCTATCTATATCACACACAATGTATCACTCCCATCATCCTGACCCCAGGAGCTCACAATCTATCTATATCTCACACACAATGTATCACTCCCATCATCCTGACCCCAGGAGCTCACAATCTAATCTATATCTCACACAATGTATCACTCCCATCATCCTGACCCCAGGAGCTCACAATCTAATCTATATCTCACACAATGTATCACTCCCATCATCCTGACCCCAGGAGCTCTCAATCTAATCTATATCATACACAATGTATCACTCCCATCATCCTGACCCCAGGAGCTCACAATCTAATCTATATATCACACACACAATGTATCACTCCCATCATCCTCACCCCAGGAGCTCACAATCTAATCTATATCTCACACACAATGTATCACTCCCATCATCCTGACCCCAGGAGCTCACAATCTAATCTATATCTCACACAATGTATCACTCCCATCATCCTGACCCCAGGAGCTCACAATCTAATCTATATCTCACACAATGTATCACTCCCATCATCCTGACCCCAGGAGATCTCAATCTAATCTATATCATACACAATGTATCACTCCCATCATCCTGACCCCAGGAGCTCACAATCTAATCTATATATCACACACACAATGTATCACTCCCATCATCCTCACCCCAGGAGCTCACAATCTAATCTATATCACACACAATGTATCACTCCCATCATCCTGACCCCAGGAGCTCACAATCTAATCTATATCTCACACACAATGTATCACTCCCATCATCCTGACCCCAGGAGCTCACAATCTAATCTATATCATACACAATGTATCACTCCCATCATCCTGACCCCAGGAGCTCACAATCTAATCTATATCATACACAATGTATCACTCCCATCATCCCTGACCCCAGGAGCTCACAATCTAATCTATATCTCATACACAATGTATCACCCCCATCATCCCTGACCCCAGGAGCTCACAATCTAATCTATATATCATACACAATGTATCACTCCCATCATCCTGACCCCAGGAGCTCGCAATCTAATCTAGATCTCATACACAATGTATCACTCCCATCATCCTGACCCCAGGAGCTCGCAATCTAATCTAGATCTCACACACAATGTATCACCCCCATCATCCTGACCCCAGGAGCTCACAATCTAATCTATATCACACACAATGTATCACTCCCATCATCCTGACCCCAGGAGCTCACAATCTAATCTATATCTCATACACAATGTATCACTCCCATCATCCCTGACCCCAGGAGATCACAATCTAATCTATATCACACACACAATGTATCACTCCCATCATCCTGATCCCAGGAGCTCACAATCTAATTTATATCATACACAATGTATCACCCCATCATCCTGACCCCAGGAGCTCACAATCTAATCTATATCATACACAATGTATCACTCCCATCATCCTGACCACAGGAGCTCACAATCTAATCTATATCTCACACACAATGTATCACTCCCATCATCCTGACCCCAGGAGCTCACAATCTAATCTATATCACACACAATGTATCACTCCCATCATCCTGACCCCAGGAGCTCACAATCTAATCTATATCATACACACAATGTATCACTCCCATCATCCTGACCCCAGGAGATCACAATCTAATCTATATCTCACACACAATGTATCACTCCCATCATCCTGACCCCAGGAGATCACAATCTAATCTATATCTCACACACAATGTATCACTCCCATCATCCTGACCCCAGGAGCTCACAATCTAATCTATATCACACACACAATGTATCACTCCCATCATCCTGACCCCAGGAGCTCACAATCTAATCTATATCACACACAATGTATCACTCCCATCATCCTGACCCCAGGAGCTCACAATCTAATCTATATCATACACAATGTATCACTCCCATCATCCTGACCCCAGGAGCTCACAATCTAATCTATATCTGACACAATGTATCACTCCCATCATCCTGACCCAAGGAGCTCACAATCTAATCTATATCTCACACACAATGTATCACTCCCATCATCCCTGACCCCAGGAGCTCACAATCTAATCTATATCATACACAATGTATCACTCCCATCATCCCTGACCCCAGGAGATCACAATCTAATCTATATCTCACACACAATGTATCACTCCCATCATCCTGACCCCAGGAGATCACAATCTAATCTATATCATACACAATGTATCACTCCCATCATCCTGACCCCAGGAGCTCACAATCTAATCTATATCATACACAATGTATCACTCCCATCATCCCTGACCCCAGGAGCTCACAATCTAATCTATATCACACACAATGTATCACTCCCATCATCCTGACCCCAGGAGCTCACAATCTAATCTATATCTCATACACAATGTATCACTCCCATCATCCTGACCCCAGGAGCTCACAATCTAATCTATATATCACACACAATGTATCACTCCCATCATCCTGACCCCAGGAGCTCACAATCTAATCTATATCTCACACAATGTATCACTCCCATCATCCTGACCCAGGAGCTCACAATCTAATCTATATCACACACAATGTATCACTCCCATCATCCTGACCCCAGGAGCTCACAAACTAATCTATATCTCATACACAATGTATCACCCCCATCATCCTGACCCCAGGAGATCACAATCTAATCTATATCATACACAATGTATCACTCCCATCATCCTGACCCCAGGAGCTCACAATCTAATCTATATCTCATACACAATGTATCACTCCCATCATCCTGACCCCAGGAGATCACAATCTAATCTATATCACACACAATGTATCACTCCCATCATCCCTGACCCCAGGAGCTCACAATCTAATCTATATCCACACACAATGTATCACTCCCATCATCCTGACCCCAGGAGATCACAATCTAATCTATATCTCACACACAATGTATCACTCCCATCATCCTGACCCCAGGAGCTCACAATCTAATCTATATCTCACACAATGTATCACTCCCATCATCCTGACCCCAGGAGCTCACAATCTAATCTATATCATACACAATGTATCACTCCCATCATCCTGACCCCAGGAGATCACAATCTAATCTATATCTCATACACAATGTATCACTCCCATCATCCTGACCCCAGGAGATCACAATCTAATCTATATCATACATAATGTATCACTCCCATCATCCTGACCCCAGGAGATCACAATCTAATCTATATCACACACAATGTATCACTCCCATCATCCTCACCCCAGGAGCTCACAATCTAATCTATATCTCACACAATGTATCACTCCCATCATCCTGACCCCAGGAGCTCACAATCTAATCTATATCTCACACACAATGTATCACTCCCATCATCCTGACCCCAGGAGCTCACAATCTAATCTATATCTCACACAATGTATCACTCCCATCATCCTGACCCCAGGAGCTCACAATCTCATCTATATCACACACAATGTATCACTCCCATCATCCTGACCCCAGGATTGTTTAGGCTGGACACAACTATATAAAACCCTCAGCTGTGAGGATTATTAGGTAGTAGTCTCTGTATGTACACAAAAAGGTTTCCATTCTGTGACAGCAAGCAGAGATCCTGAAATGGAGAGAATATTAAATATTAAAAGAACCCTTCCTCCAACGCTGAAGCTTTATGTGCATTAGCCGTGCCTGGCTCTTTCATTCTCAGAGCTGCGCTGGCCCTTTAAAGCTGCAGAGTCCCGTTAGGTTCCCACATCGCCTCCTGAGGGAGCGGCGGATCAGACGGCGGCGCAGAGCCAGCGGGAAGCAGAGTCACGTTCCGGAGGCTTCCCACCGCCTGCAGAGCAGTTATCAGGAAACTCAAGTCCACTCCACCAGGGGCCCCCGACACTACAGGAACAATGGTGGGCGCTGCTCTATGTATCCCCCGTACATTACAGATCTAAATCAGGAGCGATCACCTGGGTATTAAAGGGGCTCTCAAGTATTCCATTCTCCCTCCCTCATGCTTTACACTTCAGCTCCACTCTAGGATCCGTGCTCCAGTTTAGCTGTACGGTCTGTGTTTTGTAATCTAAAGTAGTCTGAAATCCCACTCCTGTCTCCTTACAGACACAGGCTGCAGTCTCATCCCCCCCCCCCCCCATGCTTTACACTGCAGCTCTGCTTAGCCAGATTGGCAGCGGAGCAGGAAGTAGATGGCGAGATGAT
Source organism: Rhinoderma darwinii (assembly GCF_050947455.1). Lineage (NCBI taxonomy): Eukaryota > Metazoa > Chordata > Amphibia > Anura > Rhinodermatidae > Rhinoderma > Rhinoderma darwinii. Next base: position 70,513,014 of record NC_134699.1, on the reverse strand, counting down.
TTTAAGAAGATCCTCAGGTGACCCCAAGTCATAGACTGAGGGGAGGAGTCACAGGGAGGGGGAGGGGCCTCGTTAACAGCGGCTTTCATTATCGCTTCTCGCAGACAATATTTGCCGCCCACGTCGTCTTCATCACGAGAATGTGGGATTTTGGGTCAGCCCCTCCCCCACAGACTACCTGACGCTCCGGTGAGTCGTGCGCTGTGGACGTCGGGGGCCGGGCAGCGCACAGAACGCATAAAAAAAAAAAATCAAAACTTTCTTAAAAAATAAAAGCAGAAGCCGCGGAGCGTCCAGCAACAATGGCGGCCGGCGCCGCTCCCCCGCACCGCTCCCCCGCGCACCGCTCCCCCGCACCGCTCCCCCGCGCGCCGTTTGATATGGTAAACAGAAGACGTTCAGATTTATATTCACCGGGGAAAACCCAGATCAAGCGGAGACGCTGCCAATTAACCCATTCAGCACCGCAGCCTGCAGGATACCGCTCCCCTCCCCCACCAGCCTGCAGATCCTTCCTCCGCTGACAGGGGGCGTCCCCCGTAGTTGCGTTACTTTGGCGCTGCGCCCAATAAATTTTTGGGGTAATTAAATGCACTAATCTGTCTCTTATCAACATCCATTTCCCAATGAGATACGGGGGGAGCGGAGCGCGGGGGTCTCATCACCGTCCAGACCCCGCTCAGCCAACCCCTCCCCCGTATCTGGTGCTACCAAGCGCTGCGCGACAAAGATGACCCCCCCCCTCTTTGGCGTCTGGCGCTACTAAAGTCTCCCCATCCGAAACAAACCACCCACACCTGACCCAAACAACCGCTCCTCGGCGCCTGATGATATCCAACGTCCTTGTGCCAAACGCCACCCGCGCAACCCCTCCCCCGAAACCTGGCGCTACACGATCCTGCGCATGTGATCCAACACCACCCCCCCCCCCCCCCAACAAAAACAAACCTATCACCCGCGTCCTGGTGCGAACCCCAACCCATCCCCCAACACCCATAACAACACGTGAGGAGCGGCAGGCGTTCGTCCCGGTCACCGCCAGATTCCGATGGGGAGAAACGCCGCCGCTCCTTCTCCTCGGACGTCGGGTCTTTGTTCCGGAGGACAGACGGAGCTTTGTCCTAGTAGTATAATGAGCGCGGGCGTATCATGCGCTGCCGCCCCGCCAGTGCACTGTGTTAGGGTCCCGTTATACACTAAAGTCTGCTGGACCTGCTCTCTGGTGCCCCCTATGATGGGAACACACAGATAAAGGGAGTCTCATCAGGGATGTAGTCCAGGGTTACAGGACCACGGACATTAATTAAGAAGAAGTCGTCTCCTAATCATCAGTGATCTACCAAACAAACTCGCTGCACGGAGAGAAAACTGCGCAACACCACGACCTGGTGTGAACGAGACCCACAAACCCTGCAAAAAAAGTCACAGGAGAAGCCTACAGTCCTGGAAAAGCTCCGTCACGGGAGAGGCCTACAGTCCAAGAAAAGCTCCGTCACGGGAGAGGCCTACAGTCCGGGGAAAGCTCCGTCACGGGAGAGGTCTAGAGTCCGGGGAAAGCTCCGTCACGGGAGAGGTCTACAGTCCGGGGAAAGCTCCGTCACGGGAGAGGCCTACAGTCCGGGGAAAGCTCCGTCACGGGAGAGGCCTACAGTCCGGGGAAAGCTCCGTCACGGGAGAGGCCTACAGTCCGGGGAAAGCTCCGTCACGGGAGAGGCCTACAGTCCGGGGAAAGCTCCGTCACGGGAGAGGCCTACAGTCCGGGGAAAGCTCCGTCACGGGAGAGGCCTACAGTCCGGGGAAAGCTCAGTCACGGGAGAGGCCTACAGTCCGGGGAAAGCTCAGTCACGGGAGAGGCCTACAGTCCGGGGAAAGCTCAGTCACGGGAGAGGTCTACAGTCCGGGAAAAGCTCCGTCACGGAAGAGGCCTACAGCCCGGGAAAAGCTCCGTCACGGGACAGGCCTACAGTCCGGGGAAAGCTCCGTCACGGGACAGGCCTACAGTCCGGGGAAAGCTCCGTCACGGGAGAGGCCTACAGTCCGGGGAAAGCTCCGTCACGGGAGAGGCCTACAGTCCGGGGAAAGCTCCGTCACGGGAGAGGCCTACAGTCCTGGAAAAGCTCCGTCACGGGACAGGCCTACAGTCCTGGAAAAGCTCCGTCACGGGACAGGCCTACAGTCCTGGAAAAGCTCCGTCACGGGAGAGGCCTACAGTCCAGGAAAAGCTCCGTCACGGGAGAGGCCTACAGTCCGGGGAAAGCTCCGTCACGGGAGAGGCCTACAGTCCGGGGAAAGCTCCGTCACGGGAGAGGCCTACAGTCCGGGGAAAGCTCCGTCACGGGAGAGGCCTACAGTCCGGGGAAAGCTCCGTCACGGGAGAGGCCTACAGTCCGGGGAAAGCTCCGTCACGGGAGAGGCCTACAGTCCGGGGAAAGCTCCGTCACGGGAGAGGCCTACAGTCCGGGGAAAGCTCCGTCACGGGAGAGGCCTACAGTCCGGGGAAAGCTCCGTCACGGGAGAGGCCTACAGTCCGGGGAAAGCTCCGTCACGGGAGAGGCCTACAGTCCGGGGAAAGCTCCGTCACGGGAGAAGCCTACAGTCCGGGGAAAGCTCCGTCACAACAGAGGCCTACAGTCCGGGGAAAGCTCCGTCATAACAGAGGCCTACAGTCCAGGAAAAGCTCCGTCACGGGAGAGGCCTACAGTCCGGGAAAAGCTCCGTCACGGGAGAGGCCTACAGTCCTGGAAAAGCTCCGTCACGGGAGAGGCCTACAGTCCGTGGAAAGCTCCGTCACGGGAGAGGCCTACAGTCCGGGGAAAGCTCCGTCACGGGAGAGGCCTACAGTCCGGGGAAAGCTCCGTCACGGGAGAGGCCTACAGTCCTGGAAAAGCTCAGTCAAGGGAGAGGCCTACAGTCCGGGGAAAGCTCCGTCACGGGACAGGCCTACAGTCCGGGAAAAGCTCCGTCACGGGACAGGCCTACAGTCCGGGGAAAGCTCCGTCACAACAGAGGCCTACAGTCCGGGGAAAGCTCCGTCACAACAGAGGCCTACAGTCCGGGGAAAGCTCCGTCACAACAGAGCCCTACAGTCCGGGGAAAGCTCCGTCACAACAGAGGCCTACAGTCCGGGGAAAGCTCCGTCACAACAGAGGCCTACAGTCCGGGGAAAGCTCCGTCACAACAGAGGCCTACAGTCCGGGGAAAGCTCCGTCACAACAGAGGCCTACAGTCCGGGGAAAGCTCCGTCACAACAGAGGCCTACAGTCCGGGGAAAGCTCCGTCACAACAGAGGCCTACAGTCCGGGGAAAGCTCCGTCACGGGAGAAGCCTACAGTCCGGGGAAAGCTCCGTCACGAGACAGGCCTACAGTCCGGGGAAAGCTCCGTCACAACAGAGGCCTACAGTCCGGGGAAAGCTCCGTCACAACAGAGGCCTACAGTCCGGGGAAAGCTCCGTCACAACAGAGGCCTACAGTCCGGGGAAAGCTCCGTCACAACAGAGGCCTACAGTCCGGGGAAAGCTCCGTCACAACAGAGGCCTACAGTCCGGGGAAAGCTCCGTCACAACAGAGGCCTACAGTCCGGGGAAAGCTCCGTCACAACAGAGGCCTACAGTCCGGGGAAAGCTCCGTCACAACAGAGGCCTACAGTCCCGGCAAAGCTCCGTCACGGGAGAGGCCTACAGTCCCGGCAAAGCTCCGTCACGGGAGAGGCCTACAGTCCCGGCAAAGCTCCGTCACGGGAGAGGCCTACAGTCCCGGCAAAGCTCCGTCACGGGAGAGGCCTACAGTCCGGGGAAAGCTCCGTCACGGGAGAGGCCTACAGTCCGGGGAAAGCTCCGTCACGGGAGAGGCCTACAGTCCGGGGAAAGCTCCGTCACGGGAGAGGCCTACAGTCCGGGGAAAGCTCCGTCACGGGAGAGGCCTACAGTCCGGGGAAAGCTCCGTCACGGGAGAGGCCTACAGTCCGGGGAAAAGCTCCGTCACGGGACAGGCCTACAGTCCGGGGAAAAGCTCCGTCACGGGAGAGGCCTACAGTCCGGGGAAAGCTCCGTCACGGGAGAGGCCTACAGTCCGGGGAAAGCTCCGTCACGGGAGAGGCCTACAGTCCGGGGAAAGCTCCGTCACGGGAGAGGCCTACAGTCCGGGGAAAGCTCCGTCACGGGACAGGCCTACAGTCCGGGGAAAGCTCCGTCACGGGACAGGCCTACAGTCCGGGGAAAGCTCCGTCACGGGAGAAGCCTACAGTCCGGGAAAAGCTCCGTCACGGGAGAGGCCTACAGTCCTGGAAAAGCTCCGTCACGGGACAGGCCTACAGTCCGGGGAAAGCTCCGTCACAACAGAGGCCTACAGTCCGGGAAAAGCTCCGTCACGGGACAGGCCTACAGTCCGGGGAAAGCTCCGTCACAACAGAGGCCTACAGTCCGGGGAAAGCTCCGTCAAAACAGAGGCCTACAGTCCGGGGAAAGCTCCGTCACAACAGAGGCCTACAGTCCGGGGAAAGCTCCGTCACAACAGAGGCCTACAGTCCGGGGAAAGCTCCGTCACAACAGAGGCCTACAGTCCGGGGAAAGCTCCGTCACAACAGAGGCCTACAGTCCGGGGAAAGCTCCGTCACAACAGAGGCCTACAGTCCGGGGAAAGCTCCGTCACAACAGAGGCCTACAGTCCCGGCAAAGCTCCGTCACAACAGAGGCCTACAGTCCCGGCAAAGCTCCGTCACGGGAGAGGCCTACAGTCCCGGCAAAGCTCCGTCACGGGAGAGGCCTACAGTCCCGGCAAAGCTCCGTCACGGGAGAGGCCTACAGTCCCGGCAAAGCTCCGTCACGGGAGAGGCCTACAGTCCCGGCAAAGCTCCGTCACGGGAGAGGCCTACAGTCCTGGAAAAGCTCCGTCACGGGAGAGGCCTACAGTCCTGGAAAAGCTCCGTCACGGGACAGGCCTACAGTCCGGGAAAAGCTCCGTCACGGGACAGGCCTACAGTCCGGGAAAAGCTCCGTCACGGGACAGGCCTACAGTCAGGGGAAAAGCTCCGTCACGGGAGAGGCCTACAGTCCGGGGAAAGCTCCGTCACAGGAGAAGCCTACAGTCCTGGAAAAGCTCCGTCACGGGAGAGGCCTACAGTCCGGGGAAAGCTCCGTCACGGGAGAGGCCTACAGTCCGGGGAAAGCTCCGTCACGGGAGAGGCCTACAGTCCGGGGAAAGCTCCGTCACGGGACAGGCCTACAGTCCGGGAAAAGCTCCGTCACGGGACAGGCCTACAGTCCGGGAAAAGCTCCGTCACGGGACAGGCCTACAGTCCGGGGAAAAGCTCCGTCACGGGAGAGGCCTACAGTCCGGGGAAAGCTCCGTCACAGGAGAAGCCTACAGTCCTGGAAAAGCTCCATCACGGGACAGGCCTATAGTCCGGGGAAAGCTCCGTCACGGGACAGGCCTATAGTCCGGGGAAAGCTCCGTCACGGGAGAGGCCTACAGACCGGGGAAAGCTCCGTCACGGGAGAGGCCTACAGACCGGGGAAAGCTCCGTCACGGGAGAGGTCTACAGTCCGGGGAAAGCTCCGTCACGGGAGAGGTCTACAGTCCGGGGAAAGCTCCGTCACGGGAGAGGCCTACAGTCCGGGGAAAGCTCCGTCACGGGAGAGGCCTACAGTCCGGGGAAAGCTCCGTCACGGGAGAGGTCTACAGTCCGGGGAAAGCTCCGTCACGGGAGAGGCCTACAGTCCGGGGAAAGCTCCGTCACGGGAGAGGTCTACAGTCCGGGGAAAGCTCCGTCACGGGAGAGGCCTACAGTACGGGGAAAGCTCCGTCACGGGAGAGGTCTACAGTCCGGGGAAAGCTCCGTCACGGGAGAGGCCTACAGTCCGGGGAAAGCTCCGTCACGGGAGAGGCCTACAGTCCGGGGAAAGCTCCGTCACGGGAGAGGCCTACAGTCCGGGGAAAGCTCCGTCACGGGAGAGGCCTACAGTCCGGGGAAAGCTCCGTCACGGGAGAGGCCTACAGTCCGGGGACAGCTCCGTCACGGGAGAGGTCTACAGTCCGGGGACAGCTCCGTCACGGGAGAGGTCTACAGTCCGGGGACAGCTCCGTCACGGGAGAGGCCTACAGTCCGGGGAAAGCTCCGTCACGGGAGAGGCCTACAGTCCGGGGAAAGCTCCGTCACGGGAGAGGTCTACAGGGGAAATCTACAAACACCAGGAGTCATGAGGGGGGGCGACGACACATGAAAGTGAAATCCCAGGAATATGAAGCAATTTCCTTCTCTTAAGTCACTATCACAGCGAAGAATTCAACTACCAGAGATCAGCGGCTAAAGCCAGGGGCACAATCATGGATGACTACAGGCAGGAGAGAGGTCACTACTGAAGCAACTAAAGGGTTACAGGAAAAAAAAAAGCCAAAACTCCCTTACCTTGACACTGAAATCCCTGCTTCCCGAAGCCCCTGAAATGAGAAGGAGAATCAGAAGGACGGACGTGCCGATCTGTCCCCCAAGTGTCATTATCCTGTACCCCTAGTGACGGCGTGTGAGAGAGTGTGTGTGAGTGAGTGAGTGAGTTATATAGATGAGCAGTATATATAGCAGTCTGTAGTGTGTATATACACAGGTGTGCAATATATAGGTGTGTAGTGTATATAGCAGTATAGTGATAGAGTGTATAGGTGTGGTGTAAAGTATATATGGTTGTGTAGTATATACAGCACATTGGTGTGTAATGAATGAATATATATATATATATATATATATATATACATACACACACACACACACACACCAGCAAAAAGGAGCAGCAGCAGGCGGGTTCCAGGCAGAAGTTACCCAGTAATAGACGGGCGCCGGCTGATAGTCCTGATCAAAGACCATGTAGATATCCCAGAAGTAAATGCAACGTTCCCGTCCCACCCATGCTTGAAAAATGTCCCAAGGTGGGACGGGAACGTTGCATTGCCCCCGCCATGTTGGCAGAATAAAGCACTTTTTTTCACCTTGAACATCGGAGCGCTGCTGGATTTACTTCTGGGATATATATATATAACGTGTGCCGTGTACCGTATAGTACATATAGGGGTGTAGAGTATATATATAGGTTTACAGTGTGGTGTATAGTGTGTAATAGATAGATTGATAGATGTGCAGTGTAGTATATATAGGTGTGTGTTATATATAGTATAAATACGTGTACACTGTAGCGTATAGTATATATAGGGGTGCAGTGTGTATGTATGTATGTATATGAGTGCATACAGTATATACAGGAGTAGCATTTATAAAGGATTGCAGGGTAGCGTATAGTAGATGTAGCAGTTTAGTGTAAATATATATAGGTGTGCGGCGTGTGTGTGTGTGTGGCGTATATAGGTGTGTGTGTGCGGCGTATATAGGTGTGTGTGTGCGGCGTATATAGGTGTGTGAGGTGTATATAGGTGTGCATATAGGTGTGCAGTGTATATATATATATATATATATAGGTCTGTGCGGTGTATATAGGTGTGTGCGGTGTATATAGGTGTGTGCGGTGTGTGTGTATAGGTGTGCGGTGTGTGTGTATAGGTGTGCGGTGTGTGTGTATAGGTGTGCGGTGTGTGTGTATAGGTGTGCGGTGTATGTATATAGGTGTGCGGTGTATGTATATAGGTGTGCGGTGTATGTATATAGGTGTGCGGTGTATATATATATATATATATATATATATAGGTGTGCGGTGTATATAGGTGTGCAGTGTGTGTATATAGTTGTGTGAGGTGTATATAGGTCTGCGCGGTGTATATAGGTCTGCAGTGTGTGTATATATATATATATATATATATATATATATATATATATATGTGTGCAGTGTGTATATAGGTGTGCAGTGTGTGTATATAGTTGCGCGCGGTGCATACAGGTGCGCGCGGTGCATACAGGTGCGCGCGGTGCATACAGGTGCGCACAGTGTATATAGGTGTGTGGGGTATAGGTGTGCGTGTATATAGGTGTGCGGGGTATATAGGTGTGCGGGGTATATAGGTGTGCAGTTTGTATATAGGTGTGCAGTTTGTATATAGGTGTGCAGTTTGTATATAGGTGTGCAGTTTGTATATAGGTGTGCAGTTTGCATATAGGTGTGCAGTTTGCATATAGGTGTGCAGTTTGCATATAGGTGTGCAGTTTGCATATAGGTGTGCAGTTTGCATATAGGTGTGCAGTTTGTATATAGGTGTGCGGTGTATATAGGTGTGCGGTGTATATAGGTGTGCGGTGTATATAGGTGTGCGGTGTATATAGGTGTGCGGTGTATATAGGTGTGCGGTGTATATAGGTGTGCGGTGTATATAGGTGTGCGGTGTATATAGGTGTGCGGTGTATATAGGTGTGCGGTGTATATAGGTGTGCGGTGTATATAGGTGTGCGGGGTATATAGGTGTGCGGGGTATATAGGTGTGCCCAGTGTATATAGGTGTGTGCGGGGTATAGGTGTGCGTGTATATAGGTGTGCGGTGTATATAGGTGTGCGGGGTATATAGGTGTGCAGTTTGTATATAGGTGTGCAGTTTGTATATAGGTGTGCGGGGTATATAGGTGTGCGGGGTATATAGGTGTGCGGGGTATATAGGTGTGCGGGGTATATAGGTGTGCGGGGTATATAGGTGTGCGGGGTATATAGGTGTGCGGGGTATATAGGTGTGCAGTTTGTATATAGGCGTGCAGTTTGTATATAGGTGTGCGGTGTATATAGGTGTGCAGTTTGTATATAGGTGTGCAGTGTGTATATAGGTGTGCAGTGTGTATATAGGTGTGCAGTGTGTATATAGGTGTGCGGTGTATATAGGTGTGCGGTGTATATAGGTGTGCGGTGTATATAGGTGTGCGGTGTATATAGGTGTGCAGTGTGTGTATATAGGTGTGCAGTGTGTGTATATAGGTGTGCAGTGTGTGTATATAGTTGTGTGAGGTGTATATAGGTGTGCGGTGTATATAGGTGTGCAGTGTGTGTATATAGTTGTGCGAGGTGTATATAGGTGTGCGCGGTGTATATAGGTGTGCGGTGTATATAGGTGTGCGGTGTATATAGGTGTGCGGTGTATATAGGTGTGCGGTGTATATAGGTGTGCGGTGTATATAGGTGTGCACAGTGTATATATTACAGGTGATATACTAGACATATAATAGAGCAGCTCTTGAATATACCGGCGGTGGCACTTACCAGATGAAGTCGGTGCAGTGGGAGCAGAATGTCGGCTGTCTGAAGAATCGGGCGATGAATTTGTGGTTCTTCACCTCATGGACGTTCTTCTGCCGCAGAGCGCCTTTCCGGGCGAAGCGATTGACGACGTCCTGAGGAGAGGACGAAGAGATGGAGTCCTGCGGCTGGAAAACGTCCGCCATGTCCGGGGGCGACCGCGCTGTGAGCGGAGACTGAGCCGCCTGAAAAGCCGCCGCTGCCCGGAGCTTCTCCTCACTGACAGCGCCGGGAACCACCCCCTCTCCTCCCGCCACACGTCACCAGGAGGCCGGCCCTGCACAGCGCGGAGCAGGAGCTCCATCTAGCGGCTACACACTATACTGCATGTAACAATACAGAGGGAAAGAGAGACTCCTGCTGGAGCAAGTGTGGTGCTACAGAGAGGTGGCCCGCTGCAGGAAGAAAAGTGGTACTACAGAGAGGGGGCCCCCTGCAGGAGGAAGTGTGGTACTACTGAGAGCGGGCCCCCTGAAGGAGGAAATGTGGTACTACAGAGAGGGGGGGCCCCCTGCAGGAGGAAGTGTGGTACTACAGAGAGGTGGCCCCCTGCAGGAGGAAATGTGGTACTACAGAGAGGTGGCCCCCTGCAGGAAGAAAAGTGGTACTACAGGGAGGGGGCTCCCTGCAGGAGGAAGTGTGGTACTACAGAGAGCGGGCCCCCTGAAGGAGGAGGAAATGTGGTACTACAGAGAGGGGGCCCCCTGCAGGAGGAAGTCTAGTACTACCACTCACTAATATACTGCCTGTACACCAGAGAAAGGAGCCCCCTGCAGGAGGAAGTCTAGTACTACCACTCACTAATATACTGCCTGTACACGAGAGAGACAGAGGAGCCCCCTGCAGGAGGAAGCCTAGTACTACCACTCACTAATATACTGCCTGTACACCAGAGAGAGAGGAGCCCCCTGCAGGAGGAAGTCTAGTACTACCACTCACTAATATACTGCCTGTACACCAGAGAGAGAGAGAAGAGCCCCCTGCAGGAGGAAGTCTAGTACTACCACTCACTAATATACTGCCTGTACATGAGAGAGAGAGAGGAGCCCCCTGCAGGAGGAAGTCTAGTACTACCACTTACTAATATACTGCCTGTACACCAGAGAGAGGAGCCCCCTGCAGGAGGAAGTCTAGTACTACCACTCACTAATATACTGCCTGTACACGAGAGAGACAGAGGAGCCCCCTGCAGGAGGAAGCCTAGTACTACCACTCACTAATATACTGCCTGTACACCAGAGAGAGAGGAGCCCCCTGCAGGAGGAAGCCTAGTACTACCACTCAATAATATACTGCCTGTACACCAGAGAGAGAGAGAGGAGCCCCCTGCAGGAGGAAGTCTAGTTCTACCACTCACTAATATACTGCCTGTACACCAGAGAGAGAGGAGCCCCCTGCAGGAGGAAGTCTAGTACTACCACTCACTAATATACTGCCTGTACATGAGAGAGAGGAGCCCCCTGCAGGAGGAAGTCTAGTTCTACCACTCACTAATATACTGCCTGTACACCAGAGAGAGAGGAGCCCCCTGCAGGAGGAAGTCTAGTACTACCACTCACTAATATACTGCCTGTACACCAGAGAGAGAGGAGCCCCCTGCAGGAGGAAGTCTAGTACTACCACTTACTAATATACTGCCTGTACACCAGAGAGGGAGAGGAGCCCCCTGCAGGAGGAAGTCTAGTACTACCACTCACTAATATACTGCCTGTACACCAGAGAGAGAGAGGAGCCCCCTGCAGGAGGAAGCCTAGTACTACCACTTACTAATATACTGCCTGTACATGAGAGAGAGGAGCCCCCTGCAGGAGGAAGTCTAGTTCTACCACTCACTAATATACTGCCTGTACACCAGAGAGAGAGGAGCCCCCTGCAGGAGGAAGTCTAGTACTACCACTCACTAATATACTGCCTGTACATGAGAGAGAGGAGCCCCCTGCAGGAGGAAGTCTAGTTCTACCACTCACTAATATACTGCCTGTACACCAGAGAGAGAGGAGCCCCCTGCAGGAGGAAGTCTAGTTCTACCACTCACTAATATACTGCCTGTACACCAGAGAGAGAGGAGCCCCCTGCAGGAGGAAGTCTAGTACTACCACTCACTAATATACTGCCTGTACATGAGAGAGAGGAGCCCCCTGCAGGAGGAAGTCTAGTTCTACCACTCACTAATATACTGCCTGTACACCAGAGAGAGAGGAGCCCCCTGCAGGAGGAAGTCTAGTACTACCACTCACTAATATACTGCCTGTACACCAGAGAGAGAGGAGCCCCTTGCAGGAGGAAGTCTAGTACTACCACTTACTAATATACTGCCTGTACACCAGAGAGGGAGAGGAGCCCCCTGCAGGAGGAAGTCTAGTACTACCACTCACTAATATACTGCCTGTACACCAGAGAGAGAGAGGAGCCCCCTGCAGGAGGAAGCCTAGTACTACCACTTACTAATATACTGCCTGTACATGAGAGAGAGGAGCCCCCTGCAGGAGGAAGTCTAGTTCTACCACTCACTAATATACTGCCTGTACACCAGAGAGAGAGGAGCCCCCTGCAGGAGGAAGTCTAGTACTACCACTCACTAATATACTGCCTGTACATGAGAGAGAGGAGCCCCCTGCAGGAGGAAGTCTAGTTCTACCACTCACTAATATACTGCCTGTACACCAGAGAGAGAGGAGCCCCCTGCAGGAGGAAGTCTAGTACTACCACTCACTAATATACTGCCTGTACACCAGAGAGAGAGGAGCCCCTTGCAGGAGGAAGTCTAGTACTACCACTTACTAATATACTGCCTGTACACCAGAGAGGGAGAGGAGCCCCCTGCAGGAGGAAGTCTAGTACTACCACTCACTAATATACTGCCTGTACACCAGAGAGAGAGAGGAGCCCCCTGCAGGAGGAAGCCTAGTACTACCACTTACTAATATACTGCCTGTACATGAGAGAGAGGAGCCCCCTGCAGGAGGAAGTCTAGTTCTACCACTCACTAATATACTGCCTGTACACCAGAGAGAGAGGAGCCCCCTGCAGGAGGAAGTCTAGTACTACCACTCACTAATATACTGCCTGTACATGAGAGAGAGGAGCCCCCTGCAGGAGGAAGTCTAGTTCTACCACTCACTAATATACTGCCTGTACACCAGAGAGAGAGGAGCCCCCTGCAGGAGGAAGTCTAGTACTACCACTCACTAATATACTGCCTGTACACCAGAGAGAGAGGAGCCCCTTGCAGGAGGAAGTCTAGTACTACCACTTACTAATATACTGCCTGTACACCAGAGAGGGAGAGGAGCCCCCTGCAGGAGGAAGTCTAGTACTACCACTCACTAATATACTGCCTGTACACCAGAGAGAGAGAGGAGCCCCCTGCAGGAGGAAGTCTAGTACTACCACTCACTAATATACTGCCTGTACATGAGAGAGAGGAGCCACCTGCAGGAGGAAGTCTAGTACTACCATTCACTAATATACTGCCTGTACACCAGAGAGAGAGGAGCCCCCTGCAGGAGGAAGTCTAGTACTACCACTCACTAATATACTGCCTGTACACGAGAGAGGAGCCCCCTGCAGGAGGAAGTCTAGTACTACCACTCACTAATATACTGCCTGTACACTAGAGAGAGAGGAGCCCCCTGCAGGAGGAAGTCTAGTACTACCACTCACTAATATACTGCCTGTACACTAGAGAGAGAGGAGCCCCCTGCAGGAGGAAGTCTAGTACTACCACTCACTAATATACTGCCTGTACACTAGAGAGAGAGGAGCCCCCTGCAGGAGGAAATCTAGTACTACCACTCACTAATATACTGCCTGTACACTAGAGAGAGAGGAGCCCCCTGCAGGAGGAAGTCTAGTACTACCACTTACTAATATACTGCCTGTACACCAGAGAGAGAGGAGCCCCCTGCAGGAGGAAGTCTAGTACTACCACTTACTAATATACTGCCTGTACACCAGAGAGAGAGAGGAGCCCGCTGCAGGAGGAAGTCTAGTACTACCACTCACTAATATACTGCCTGTACACCAGAGAGAGAGAGGAGCCCCCTGCAGGAGAAAGTCTAGTACTACAACTTACTAATATACTGCCTGTACACCAGAGAGAGAGAGGAGCCCCCTGCAGGAGGAAGTCTAGTACTACCACTCACTAATATACTGCCTGTACATGAGAGAGAGGAGCCCCCTGCAGGAGGAAGTCTAGTACTACCACTCACTAATATACTGCCTGTACACGAGAGAGAGAGAGGAGCCCCCTGCAGGAGGAAGCCTAGTACTACCACTTACTAATATACTGCCTGTACACCAGAGAGAGAGAGGAGCCCCCTGCAGGAGGAAGTCTAGTACTACCACTTACTAATATACTGCCTGTACATGAGAGAGAGAGAGGAGCCACCTGCAGGAGGAAGTCTAGCACTACCACTTACTAATATACTGCCTGTACACCAGAGAGAGAGGAGCCCCCTGCAGGAGGAAGTCTAGTACTACCACTTACTAATATACTGCCTGTACACCAGAGAGAGAGAGGAGCCCCATGCAGGAGGAAGTCTAGTACTACCACTTACTAATATACTGCCTGTACACCAGAGAGAGAGGAGCCCCCTGCAGGAGGAAGTCTAGTACTACCACTTACTAATATACTGCCTGTACACCAGAGAGAGAGAGGAGCCCCATGCAGGAGGAAGTCTAGTACTACCACTTACTAATATACTGCCTGTACACCAGAGAGAGAGGAGCCCCCTGCAGGAGGAAGTCTAGTACTACCACTTACTAATATACTGCCTGTACACGAGAGAAAGAGGAGCCCCCTGCAGGAGGAAGTCTAGTACTACCACTCACTAATATACTGTCTGCACACCAGAGAGAGGAGCCCCCTGCAGGAGGAAGTCTAGTACTACCACTCACTAATATACTGCCTGTACACGAGAGAAAGAGGAGCCCCCTGCAGGAGGAAGCCTAGTACTACCACTTACTAATATACTGCC
>NC_134699.1:70481322-70493822 GCF_050947455.1 Rhinoderma darwinii | reverse complement strand
CCTGCAGGAGGAAGTCTAGTACTACTACTCACTAATATACTGCCTGTACACCAGAGAGAGAGAGGAGCCCCCTGCAGGAGGAAGTCTAGTACTACTACTCACTAATATACTGCCTGTACACCAGAGAGAGGAGCCCCCTGCAGCAGGAAGTCTAGTACTACCACTCACTAATATACTGTCTGTGCACGAGAGAGGAGCCCCCTGCAGGAGGAAGTCTAGTACTACCACTCACTAATATACTGCCTGTAAACCAGAGAGAGGAGCCCCCTGCAGGAGGAAGTCTAGTACTACTACTCACTAATATACTGCCTGTACACCAGAGAGAGGAGCCCCCTGCAGGAGGAAGTCTAGTACTACCACTCACTAATATACTGCCTGTACACCAGAGAGAGGAGCCCCCTGCAGGAGGAAGTCTAGTACTACCACTCACTAATATACTGCCTGTACACCAGAGAGAGAGAGGAGCCCCCTGCAGGAGGAAGTCTAGTACTACCACTCACTAATATACTGCCTGTACACCAGAGAGAGAGAGGAGCCCCCTGCAGGAGGAAGTCTAGTACTACCACTTACTAATATACTGCCTGTACACCAGAGAGAGAGTGGAGCCCCCTGCAGGAGGAAGTCTAGTACTACCACTCACTAATATACAGCCTGTACACCAGAGAGAGAGAGGAGCCCCCTGCAGGAGGAAGTCTAGTACTACCACTTACTAATATACTGCCTGTACACCAGAGAGAGAGAGGAGCCCCCTGCAGGAGGAAGTCTAGTACTACCACTCACTAATATACTGCCTGTACACCAGAGAGAGGAGCCCCCTGCAGGAGGAAGTCTAGTACTACCACTCACTAATATACTGCCTGTACACCAGAGAGAGAGAGAGGAGCCCCCTGCAGGAGGAAATCTAGTACTACCACTCACTAATATACTGCCTGTACATGAGAGAGAGAGAGGAGCCCCCTGCAGGAGGAAGTCTAGTACTACCACTCGCTAATATACTGCCTGTACACCAGAGAGAGAGGAGCCCCCTGCAGGAGGAAGTCTAGTACTACCACTCACTAATATACTGCCTGTACACCAGAGAGAGAGAGGAGCCCCCTGCAGGAGGAAGTCTAGTACTACCACTCAATAATATACTGCCTGTACACCAGAGAGAGAGAGGAGCCCCCTGCAGGAGGAAGTCTAGTACTACCACTTACTAATATACTGCCTGTACACCAGAGAGAGAGAGGAGCCCCCTGCAGGAGGAAGTCTAGTACTACCACTTACTAATATACTGCCTGTACACCAGAGAGAGAGAGGAGCCCCCTGCAGGAGGAATTCTAGTACTACCGCTCACTAATATACTGCCTGTACACCAGAGAGAGGAGCCCCCTGCAGGAAGAACCCTAGTACTACCACTTACTAATATACTGCCTGTACACCAGAGAGGGAGAGGAGCCCCCTGCAGGAGGAAGTTTAGTACTACCACTCACTAATATACTGCCTGTACACTAGAGAGAGAGGAGCCCCCTGCAGGAGGAAGTCTAGTACTACCACTCACTAATATACTGCCTGTACGTGAGAGAGAGAGAGGAGCCCCCTGCAGGAGGAAGTCTAGTACTACCACTCACTAATATACTGCCTGTACACCAGAGAGAGAGGAGCCCCCTGCAGGAGGAAGTGTGGTACTACCACTCACTAATATACTGCCTGTACACCAGAGAGAGAGAGAGAGGAGCCCCCTGCAGGAGGAAGTCTAGTACTACCACTCACTAATATACTGCCTGTACACCAGAGAGAGAGAGGAGCCCCCTGCAGGAGGAAGTCTAGTACTACCACTCGCTAATATACTGCCTGTACACCAGAGAGAGAGGAGCCCCCTGCAGGAGGAAGTCTAGTACTACCACTCACTAATATACTGCCTGTACACCAGAGAGAGAGAGGAGTCCCCTGCAGGAGGAAGTCTAGTACTACCACTCAATAATATACTGCCTGTACATGAGAGAGAGAGAGGAGCCCCCTGCAGGAGGAAGTCTAGTACTACCACTTACTAATATACTGCCTGTACACCAGAGAGAGAGAGGAGTCCCCTGCAGGAGGAAGTCTAGTACTACCACTTACTAATATACTGCCTGTACACCAGAGAGAGAGGAGCCCACTGCAGGAGGAAGTCTAGTACTACCGCTCACTAATATACTGCCTGTACACCAGAGAGAGGAGCCCCCTGCAGGAGGAACCCTAGTACTACCACTTACTAATATACTGCCTGTACACCAGAGAGGGAGAGGAGCCCCCTGCAGGAGGAAGTCTAGTACTACCACTCACTAATGTACTGCCTGTACACCAGAGAGAGAGGAGCCCCCTGCAGGAGGAAGTCTAGTACTACCACTTACTAATATACTGCCTGTACACCAGAGAGAGAGAGGAGCCCCCTGCAGGAGGAAGTCTAGTACTACCACTCACTAATATACTGCCTGTACACTAGAGAGAGAGGAGCCCCCTGCAGGAAGAAGTCTAGTACTACCACTCACTAATATACTGCCTATACACCAGAGAGAGAGAGGAGCCCCCTGCAGGAGGAAGTCTAGTACTACCACTCACTAATATACTGCCTGTACGTGAGAGAGAGAGAGGAGCCCCCTGCAGGAGGAAGTCTAGTACTACCACTCACTAATATACTGCCTGTACACCAGAGAGAGAGGAGCCCCCTGCAGGAGGAAGTCTAGTACTACCACTCACTAATATACTGCCTGTACACCAGAGAGAGAGAGGAGCCCCCTGCAGGAGGAAGTCTAGTTCTACCACTCACTAATATACTGCCTGTACACCAGAGAGAGGAGCCCCCTGCAGGAGGAAGTCTAGTACTACCACTTACTAATATACTGCCTGTACACGAGAGAGAGAGGAGCCCCCTGCAGGAGGAAGTCTAGTACTACCACTTACTAATATACTGCCTGTACACCAGAGAGAGAGAGGAGCCCCCTGCAGGAGGAAGTCTAGTACTACCACTCACTAATATACTGCCTGTACACCAGAGAGAGAGAGGAGCCCCCTGCAGGAGGAAGCCTAGTACTACCACTCACTAATATACTGCCTGTACGAGAGAGAGAGAGAGAGAGAGAGAGAGAGAGAGGAGCCCCCTGCAGGAGGAAGTCTAGTACTACCACTCACTAATATACTGCCTGTACACCAGAGAGAGGAGCCCCCTGCAGGAGGAAGTCTAGTACTACCACTTACTAATATACTGCCTGTATTCCCTGTTTCTCAGATTTCATTATGCAAAAACGGAAACAATTGCTGGGTCCTGAAGGCTGAAAATAGTTAAAACTGTTAAGGGGTCAAACAATAGTTCCTTTTCTATTCCTTTAAGAGGAGCCCCAGTTCCTGTCAACCAGTGCAGCAGCGATGGAGAAACAAGACGGACGTTTTGCAGTGATGGCTGAGAATTGCTGTCTGTTCTATTACATCCCTACCTGTGCAATGCTCTGCAACATCCTGAGCCTATGAAATATACTGCAGAATGGAAATAAAGGCGAGTATGGCATACCTCCCAATTGTCCCGGATTAGGCCGCACAATTCCGGTCTCCGGGCAGTGTCCTGCTGTTCCAGGCGGTTGGGTGTATGTCCAGATTTCAACTGTATCTGTGTCCTCAGGACGCAGATACAGTTGAACCCAATGCTGAAGCAGGAAACCATCAGCTCCCTGGCCCACTAAAGTTGAGAGTGGAGGAGCAGAGGGAGCTCCTTCGCTTGTCGAGTACTCCCCGGGCACAGTGCCACCGTGCTCGGGGTAGCCCTTGAGGTCACTGTCCATATTTGGACAGTGATGTCAGTGGCTCCTCCCCGGCCAGAGCGTCGACAACACTCTGGCTGGGATTCTGGTCCTAGAGGGAATCCCACTGGCCCGATCTACAGGGGGGTGTGGCACTATCCAATGGGCACTGTGTCACTATAATGGGGCACTATCTACAGGGGACACTGTAGCACTATCTACGAGGGCACTGGTACTTTTTATGAAGGCACTAGCACTAGGGGAAGCTAAGGGGGTATTATACTGTATGGGGCAGCTGCGGGGGCATTATACTGTATGGGGCAGCTGCGGGGGCATTATACTGTATGGGGCAGCTGCGGGAGCATTATACTGTATTTGGCAGCTGTGGGGCATTATACTGTATGGGGCAGCTGCGGGGGCATTATACTGTATGGGGCAGCTGTGGGGGCGTTATACTGTATGGGGCAGCTGTGGGGGCGTTATACTGTATGGGGCAGCTGTGGGGGCATTATACTGTATGGGGCAGCTGCGGGGGTATTATACTATATGGGGCAGCTGCGGGGGCATTATACTATATGGGGCAGCTGCGGGGGCATTATACTGTATGGGGCAGCTGCGGGGGTATTATACTATATGGGGCAGCTGCGGGGGCATTATACTGTATGTGGCAACTGCGGGGGCATTATACTGTATGGGGCAGCTGCAGGGGCATTATACTATATGGGGCAGCTGCGGGGGCATTATACTGTATGGGGCAGCTGCGGGGGTATTATACTGTATGGGGCAGCTGCGGGAGCATTATACTGTATGGGGCAGCTGCGGGGGTATTATACTGTATGGGGCAGCTGCGGGAGCATTATACTGTATGGGGCAGCTGCGGGGGTATTATACTGTATGGGGCAGCTGCAGGGGCATTATACTGTATGGGGCAGCTGCGGGGGCATTATACTGTATGGGGCAGCTGCAGGGGCATTATACTGTATGGGGCAGCTGCGGGGGTATTATACTGTATGGGGCAGCTGCGGGAGCATTATACTGTATGGGGCAGCTGCGGGGGTATTATACTGTATGGGGCAGCTGCAGGGGCATTATACTGTATGGGGCAGCTGCGGGGGCATTATACTGTATGGGGCAGCTGTGGGGGCATTATACTGTATGGGGCAGCTGCAGGGGCATTATACTGTATGGGGCAGCTGCGGGGGCATTATACTGTATGGGGCAGCTGCGGGGGCATTATACTGTATGGGGCAGCTGCAGGGGCATTATACTGTATGGGGCAGCTGCGGGGGTATTATACTGTATTTGGCAGCTGTGGGGCATTATACTGTATGGGGCAGCTGCGGGGGCATTATACTGTATGGGGCAGCTGCGGGGGCATTATACTGTATGGGGCAGCTGCGGGGGTATTATACTGTATGGGGCAGCTGCGGGGGCATTATACTGTATGGGGCAGCTGTGGGGGCGTTATACTGTATGGGGCAGCTGTGGGGGCATTATACTGTATTTGGCAGCTGTGGGGCATTATACTGTATGGGGCAGCTGTGGGGCATTATACTGTATGGGGCAGCTGCGGGGGCATTATACTGTATGGGGCAGCTGTGGGGGCATTATACTGTATGGGGCAGCTGCGGGGGCATTATACTGTATGGGGCAGCTGCGGGGGCATTATACTGTATGGGGCAGCTGTGGGGGTATTATACTGTATGGGGCAGCTGCGGGGGCATTATACTGTATGGGGCAGCTGCAGGGGCATTATACTGTATGGGGCAGCTGCGGGGGCATTATACTGTATGGGGCAGCTGCGGGGGTATTATACTGTATGGGGCAGCTGCGGAGGCATTATACTGTATGGGGCAGCTGCAGGGGCATTATACTGTATGGGGCAGCTGCGGGGGCATTATACTGTATGGGGCAGCTGCAGGGGCATTATACTGTATGGGGCAGCTGCAGGGGCATTATACTGTATGGGGCAGCTGCGGGGGCATTATACTGTATGGGGCAGCTGCAGGGGCATTATACTGTATGGGGCAGCTGCGGGGGCATTATACTGTATGGGGCAGCTGCAGGGGCATTATACTGTAAGGGGCAGCTGCAGGGGCATTATACTGTATGGGGCGGCTGCGGGGGTATTATACTGTATGGGGCAGCTGCGGAGGCATTATACTGTATGGGGCAGCTGCGGGGGTATTATACTGTATGGGCAGCTGCAGGGGCATTATACTGTAAGGGGCAGCTGCAGGGGCATTATACTGTATGGGGTGGCTGCGGGGGTATTATACTGTATGGGGCAGCTGCGGAGGCATTATACTGTATGGGGCAGCTGCGGAGGCATTATACTGTATGGGGCAGCTGCGGGGGCAATATACTGTATGGGGCAGCTGCG
Source organism: Rhinoderma darwinii (assembly GCF_050947455.1). NCBI lineage: Eukaryota > Metazoa > Chordata > Amphibia > Anura > Rhinodermatidae > Rhinoderma > Rhinoderma darwinii. The sequence goes on along the minus strand of NC_134699.1, from coordinate 70,487,687 downwards.
GGGGCATTATACTGTATGGGGCAGCTGCAGGGGCATTATACTGTATGGGGCAGCTGCGGGGGTATTATACTGTATGGGGCAGCTGCGGGGGCATTATACTATATGGGGCAGCTGTGGGGGTATTATACTGTATGGGGCAGCTGCGGGGGTATTATACTGTATGGGGCAGCTGCAGGGGCATTATACTGTATGGGGCAGCTGCGGGGGCATTATACTGTATGGGGCAGCTGCATGGGCATTATACTGTATGGGGCAGCTGCGGGGGCATTATACTGTATGGGGCAGCTGCGGGGACATTATACTGTATGGGGCAGCTGCGGGGGCATTATACTGTATGGGGCAGCTGCGGGGGCATTATACTGTATGGGGGAAGCTGCGGGGGCATTATACTGTATGGGGCAGCTGCGGGGGCATTATACTGTATGGGGCAGCTGCGGGGGTATTATACTGTATGGGGCAGCTGCAGGGGCATTATACTGTATGGGGCAGCTGCAGGGGCATTATACTGTATGGGGCAGCTGCAGGGGCATTATACTGTATGGGGCAGCTGTGGGGGCATTATACTGTATGGGCAGCTGCGGGGGCATTATACTGTATGGGGCAGCTGCGGGGGTATTATACTGTATGGGGCAGCTGCGGGGGCATTATACTGTATGGGGCAGCTGTGGGGGCATTATACTGTATGGGGCAGCTGCGGGGGCATTATACTGTATGGGGCAGCTGCAGGGGCATTATACTGTATGGGGCAGCTGCAGGGGCATTATACTGTATGGGGCAGCTGCAGGGGCATTATACTGTATGGGGCAGCTGCAGGGGCATTATACTGTATGGGGCAGCTGTGTGGGGCATTATACTGTATGGGGCAGCTGCAGGGGGAATTATACTGTATGGGGCAGCTGCGGGGGCATTATACTGTATGGGGCAGCTGTGGGGGCATTATACTGTATGGGGGCAGCTGCGGGAGCATTATACTGTATGGGGCAGCTGCGGGGGCATTATACTGTATGGGGCAGCTGCGGGGGCATTATACTGTATGGGGCAGCTGCGGGGGTATTATACTGTATGGGGCAGCTGCAGGGGCATTATACTGTATGGGGCAGCTGTGGGGGCATTATACTGTATGGGGCAGCTGCGGGGGCATTATACTGTATGGGGCAGCTGCGGGGGCATTATACTGTATGGGGCAGCTGCGGGGGCATTATACTGTATGGGGCAGCTGCGGGGGCATTATACTGTATGGGGCAGCTGCAGGGGCATTATACTGTATGGGGCAGCTGCAGGGGCATTATACTGTATGGGGCAGCTGCGGGGGCATTATACTGTATGGGGCAGCTGCAGGGGCATTATACTGTATGGGGCAGCTGCAGGGGCATTATACTGTAAGGGGCAGCTGCAGGGGCATTATACTGTATGGGGCGGCTGCGGGGGTATTATACTGTATGGGGCAGCTGCGGAGGCATTATACTGTATGGGGCAGCTGCGGGGGTATTATACTGTATGGGGCAGCTGCAGGGGCATTATACTGTAAGGGGCAGCTGCAGGGGCATTATACTGTATGGGGTGGCTGCGGGGGTATTATACTGTATGGGGCAGCTGCGGAGGCATTATACTGTATGGGGCAGCTGCGGAGGCATTATACTGTATGGGGCAGCTGCGGGGGCAATATACTGTATGGGGCAGCTGCAGGGGCATTATACTGTATGGGGCAGCTGCAGGGGCATTATACTGTATGGGGCAGCTGCGGGGGTATTATACTGTATGGGGCAGCTGCGGGGGCATTATACTATATGGGGCAGCTGTGGGGGTATTATACTGTATGGGGCAGCTGCGGGGGTATTATACTGTATGGGGCAGCTGCAGGGGCATTATACTGTATGGGGCAGCTGCGGGGGCATTATACTGTATGGGGCAGCTGCATGGGCATTATACTGTATGGGGCAGCTGCGGGGGCATTATACTGTATGGGGCAGCTGCGGGGACATTATACTGTATGGGGCAGCTGCGGGGGCATTATACTGTATGGGGCAGCTGCGGGGGCATTATACTGTATGGGGAAGCTGCGGGGGCATTATACTGTATGGGGCAGCTGCGGGGGCATTATACTGTATGGGGCAGCTGCGGGGGTATTATACTGTATGGGGCAGCTGCAGGGGCATTATACTGTATGGGGCAGCTGCAGGGGCATTATACTGTATGGGGCAGCTGCAGGGGCATTATACTGTATGGGGCAGCTGTGGGGGCATTATACTGTATGGGGCAGCTGCGGGGGCATTATACTGTATGGGGCAGCTGCGGGGGTATTATACTGTATGGGGCAGCTGCGGGGGCATTATACTGTATGGGGCAGCTGTGGGGGCATTATACTGTATGGGGCAGCTGCGGGGGCATTATACTGTATGGGGCAGCTGCAGGGGCATTATACTGTATGGGGCAGCTGCAGGGGCATTATACTGTATGGGGCAGCTGCAGGGGCATTATACTGTATGGGGCAGCTGCAGGGGCATTATACTGTATGGGGCAGCTGTGGGGGCATTATACTGTATGGGGCAGCTGCAGGGGGAATTATACTGTATGGGGCAGCTGCGGGGGCATTATACTGTATGGGGCAGCTGTGGGGGCATTATACTGTATGGGGGCAGCTGCGGGAGCATTATACTGTATGGGGCAGCTGCGGGGGCATTATACTGTATGGGGCAGCTGCGGGGGCATTATACTGTATGGGGCAGCTGCGGGGGTATTATACTGTATGGGGCAGCTGCAGGGGCATTATACTGTATGGGGCAGCTGCGGGGGCATTATACTGTATGGGGCAGCTGCGGGGGTATTATACTGTATGGGGCAGCTGCGGGTTCATTATACTGTATGGGGCAGCTGTGGGGGCATTATACTGTATGGGGCAGCTGCGGGGGTATTATACTGTATGGGGCAGCTGCGGGGCATTATACTGTATGGGGCAGCTGCGGGAGCATTATACTGTATGGGGCAGCTGCGGGGGCATTATACTGTATGGGGCAGCTGTGGGGGGATTATACTGTATGGGGCAGCTGCGGGGGCATTATACTGTATGGGGCAGCTGTGGGGGTATTATACTGTATGGGGCAGCTGCGGGGGCATTATACTGTATGGGGCAGCTGCAGGGGCATTATACTGTATGGGGCAGCTGTGGAGGCATTATACTGTATGGGGCAGCGGTGGGGGCATTATACTGTATGGGGCAGCTGCAGGGGCATTATACTGTATGGGGCAGCTGCGGGGGTATTATACTGTATGGGGCAGCTGCAGGGGCATTATACTGTATGGGGCAGCTGCAGGGGCATTATACTGTATGGGGCAGCTGCGGGGGCATTATACTGTATGGGGCAGCTGCAGGGGCATTATACTGTATGGGGCAGCTGCAGGGGCATTATACTGTATGGGGCAGCTGCAGGGGCATTATACTGTATGGTGCAGCTGCAGGGGCATTATACTGTATGGGGCAGCTGCGGGGTCATTATACTGTATGGGGCAGCTGCAGGGGCATTATACTGTATGGGGCAGCTGCAGGGGCATTATACTGTATGGGGCAGCTGCAGGGGCATTATACTGTATGGGGCAGCTGCGGGGGCATTATACTGTATGGGGCAGCTGTGGGGCATTATACTGTATGGGGCAGCTGCGGGGGAATTATACTGTATAGGGCAGCTGTGGGGGTATTATACTGTATGGGGCAGCTGTGGGGGCATTATACTGTATGGGGCAGCTGCAGGGGCATTATACTGTATGGGGCAGCTGCAGGGGCATTATACTGTATGGGGCAGCTGCAGGGGCATTATACTGTATGGGGCAGCTGCGGGGGTATTATACTGTATGGGGCAGCTGCGGGGGTATTATACTGTATGGGGCAGCTGCGGGGGCATTATACTGTATGGGGCAGCTGCGGGGGTATTATACTGTATGGGGCAGCTGCGGGGGCATTATACTGTATGAGGCAGCTGCAGGGGCATTATACTGTATGGGGCAGCTGCAGGGGCATTATACTGTATGGGGCAGCTGTGGGGGTATTATACTGTATGGGGCAGCTGCGGGGGTATTATACTGTATGGGGCAGCTGCGGGGGCATTATACTGTATGGGGCAGCTGCGGGGGTATTATACTGTATGGGGCAGCTGTGGGGGCATTATACTGTATGGGGCAGCTGCGGGGGTATTATACTGTATGGGGCAGCTGCGGGGGTATTATACTGTATGGGGCAGCTGCGGGGGCATTATACTGTATGGGGCAGCTGCGGGGGTATTATACTGTATGGGGCAGCTGTGGGGGCATTATACTGTATGGGGCAGCTGCGGGGGTATTATACTGTATGGGGCAGCTGCGGGGACATTATACTGTATGGGGCAGCTGCGGGGGTATTATACTGTATGGGGCAGCTGCGGGGGCATTATACTGTATGGGGCAGCTGTGGGGGCATTATACTGTATGGGGCAGCTGCGGGGGCATTATACTGTATGGGGCAGCTGCGGGGGCATTATACTGTATGGGGCAGCTGTGGGGGTATTATACTGTATGGGGCAGCTGCGGGGGCATTATACTGTATGGGGCAGCTGTGGGGGTATTATACTGTATGGGGCAGCTGCGGGGGTATTATACTGTATGGGGCAGCTGCGGGGGCATTATACTGTATGGGGCAGCTGCGGGGGTATTATACTGTATGGGGCAGCTGCGGGGGCATTATACTGTATGGGGCAGCTGCGGGGGTATTATACTGTATGGGGCAGCTGCGGGGGCATTATACTGTATGGGGCAGCTGCGGGGTCATTATACTGTATGGAGCAGCTGCGGGGGCATTATACTGTATGGGGCAGCTGCAGGGGCATTATACTGTATGGGGCAGCTGCAGGGGCATTATACTGTATGGGGCAGCTGCGGGGGCATTATACTGTATGGGGCAGCTGCGGGGGTATTATACTGTATGGGGCAGCTGTGGGGGCATTATACTGTATGGGGCAGCTGCGGGGGCATTATACTGTATGGGGCCGCTGCGGGCGCATTATACTGTATGGGGCAGCTGCGGGGGCATTATACTGTATGGGGCAGCTGCGGGGGTATTATACTGTATGGGGCAGCTGTGGGGGTATTATACTGTATGGGGCAGCTGCGGGGGTATTATACTGTATGGGGCAGCTGCAGGGGCATTATACTGTATGGGGCAGCTGCAGGGGCATTATACTGTATGGGGCAGCTGCGGGGGCATTATACTGTATGGGGCAGCTGCAGGGGCATTATACTGTATGGGGCAGCTGCGGGGGTATTATACTGTATGGGGCAGCTGCAGGGGCATTATACTGTATGGGGCAGCTGTAGGGGCATTATACTGTATGGGGCAGCTGTGGGGGTATTATACTGTATGGGGCAGCTGCAGGGGCATTATACTGTATGGGGTAGCTGCAGGGGCATTATACTGTATGGGGCAGCTGTGGGGGTATTATACTGTATGGGGCAGCTGCGGGGGTATTATACTGTATGGGGCAGCTGCAGGGGCATTATACTGTATGGGGCAGCTGTGGGGGTATTATACTGTATGGGGCAGCTGCAGGGGCATTATACTGTATGGGGCAGCTGCGGGGGCATTATACTGTATGGGGCAGCTGCAGGGGTATTATACTGTATGGGGCAGCTGTGGGGGCATTATACTGTATGGGGCAGCTGCGGGGTACTGTATGGGGCAGCTGCGGGGGTATTATACTGTATGGGGCAGCTGCTGGGGCATTATACTGTATGGGGCAGCTGCAGGGGTATTATACTGTATGGGGCAGCTGCAGGGGCATTATACTGTATGGGGCAGCTGCAGGGGCATTATACTGTATGGGGCAGCTGCGGGGGTATTATACTGTATGGGGCAGCTGCAGGGGCATTATACTGTATGGGGCAGCTGCAGGGGCATTCTACTGTATGGGGCAGCTGCAGGGGCATTCTACTGTATGGGGCAGCTGCAGGGGTATTATTCTGTATGGGGCAGCTGCAGGGGCATTATACTGTATGGGGCAGCTGCAGGGGTATTATACTGTATGGGGCAGCTGCAGGGGCATTATACTGTATGGGGCAGCTGCGGGGGCATTATACTGTATGGGGCAGCTGCGGGGGCATTATACTGTATGGGGCAGCTGTGGGGGCATTATACTGTATAGGGCAGCTGCTGGGGTATTATACTGTATGGGGCAGCTGCGGGGGCATTATACTGTATGGGGCAGCTGCAGGGGCATTATACTGTATGGGGCAGCTGCGGGGGTATTATACTGTATGGGGCAGCTGCGGGGGCATTATACGGTATGGGGCAGCTGCAGGGGTAATATACTGTATGGGGCAGCTGCGGGGGCATTATACTGTAT